>NC_084619.1:19295730-19545730 GCF_033978795.1 Nerophis ophidion
AGAACAGTTTTTATATAGAGCACAATCCGTACGCAAGGAAATGCAATGTGTTTACAAAAAATGACAAGAAGACCAAGAAAAAACATAATAATGGTAATAATTCAATTTAAAATCTGAAAAAAAACCACAATTCATATTAAAATCAATCAAATAGTGGAGATAAAATACTTTCAGTTGCAAAAAAAAACTTGAAAAGTTTTTATATAAATCACAATAAGTTTGCAAGGAAATGCAATAAAAATGACAAGAAGAAAAAAATAAAAACATAAAAATATAGTTATAATTTAACTTAAAATCTTAAAAAAACACCATTCAAATTAAAATCAATCAAATAGCGGCGATAAAATACTTTCAGTTGTCATTTGCCAAAAAAACTTGAAAAGTTTTTATACAGATCACAATCAGTACACGAGGAAATGCAATAAAAAAATAACAAGAAGACAAAAATAAAAACATAAAAAAGTCATAATTAAACTTAAAATCAGAAAACAAACATAATTCAAAATAAAATGAATCAAATAACATAGATAAATTACTTTCACTTGTCATTTGCAAAAAAAACCAGAACAGTTTTTATATAGAGCACAATCCGTACGCAACGAAATGCAATGTGTTTACAAAAATGACAAGCAGACAAAAATAAAAACATAAATATAGTCATAATTCAACTTAAAATCATAAAAAAACATAATTCAACTTAAAATCCATCAAATAGTGTAGCTAAGATACTTTCAGTTGTCATTTGCACAAAAAAATAGACATTTTTTTATATAGAGCACAATCCATACACAAAAAAATGCAATGTGTTTACAAACAACAATAAGACAAAAATAAAAACATAAAAAAATTCATAATTCAACTTAAAATCTGGAAAAAAAAACCCAATTCAAATTAGAATCAATCAAATAGTGTGGATAAAATACTTTCAGTTGTCATTTGCCAAAAAAACTTGAAAAGTTTTTACATAGATCACAATCAGTACACAAGGAAATGCAATAAAAAAATAACAAGAAGACAAAAATAAAAACATAAAAAAGTCATAATTGAACTTAAAATCAGAAAACAAACATAATTCAAAATAAAATGAATCAAATAACATAGATAAATTACTTTCACTTGTCATTTGCAAAAAAATCTAGAACAGTTTATATAGGAAATGCAATGTGTTTACAAAAGTGACAAGCAGACAAAAATAAAAACATAAAAATAGTCATAATTCAACTTAAAATCATAAAAAAACATAATTCAACTTAAAATCCATCAAATAGTGCAGCTAAGATACTTTCAGTTGTCATTTGCACAAAAAACTAGAATTTTTTTTATATAGAGCACAATCCGTACACAAAAAAATGCAATGTGTTTACAAAAAACAACAAGACAAAAATAAAAACATAAAAAAATTCATAATTCAACTTAAAATCTGAAAAAAAAAAAACAATTCAAATTTGAATCAATCAAATAGTGCGGATAAAATACTTTCAGTTGTCATTTGCACAATTGAATACAACATTTTTTTTAGCCTGTATGTGAACATGTTCACATCTTCTGGAAGACTATTCCATATTTTAGGAGCATAAAACAGAAACGCAGCGTCTGGTTCTAACATGTCTGAGATGCACTTTGGCACAAGACTATGAAAGGACTTGTGAAAAAGGAGAGCTGTTTTGAAATCTATCCTATGAGCAACAGGAAGCCAGTGCAGTGACAGGCACTGGACTAATGTGGTCATATTTTCTGGTTCTAGTCCGTGCTCGATCAGCAGCATTCTGGATATGCGGCAGCTGCTTTACACATGCGGCAGAAATTCAAGGAAATACGGTAATGATACATAATACAAAAAAAATATGTTTTATGCCATAACATGTGCACAGATACCACACATAGGTTTTACTTCAGGTAGTTCCATTCTTTACAATAACATCCATTCTCAGTGTTTGTACCCTGGAGGCGTGTCATTTCCTCACAGTACAAGTGCAAGAAATGGAATGGTGCGCAGAGGGTTGGTGACAAGCCGTGTCCGTACAGGCCAGACCCAACGTTCACATCAGCAAGTGTGAAAATCATCCATTGGTGACACACTACCCAAAGCACATAGTGGCCATCAAAACATGCAACTGTAGGATGTTGATGGAATATTAAGAATACTCGCTCCATTTGGTACGTATGCATGATTTCCAACTCAGTCGTAAAACAAAAGATAATGGGAATGTTATTTTGCAAGCAATAATATGGCAAAAATTACACGGTTGTACGACATGGAACTTTGTGAGTTTGCACTGAGCAAGGACTGTAATTTATTTGTACTTTTCACGGTTAAAGGCCTACTGAAATGAGATTTTCTTATTCAAACGGGGATAGCAGGTCCATTCTATTTGTCATACTTGATCATTTTGCGATATTGCCGTATTTTTGCTGAAAGGATTTAGTAGAGAACATCGACGATAAAGTTCGCAACTTTTGGTCGCTAATAAAAAAGCCTTGCCTTTACCGGAAGTATGTGCGCGTGACGTCACCGGTGTGAGGGCTCCTCACATCCTGACATTGTTTATAATGTGAGCCACCAGCAGTAAGAGCAATTCGGACCGAGAAAGTGACAATTTCCCCATTAATTTGAGCGAGGATGAAAGATTCGTGGATGAGGATATTGATAGTGAAGGACTAGAAAAAAATAAAAATAAAATAAAAAGCGACAGCTCCGGGCGGTGGCAGTGTGAGCGTTTCAGATGTAATTAGACACATTTACAAGGATAATTATGGAAGATCCCTTATCTGCTTATTGTTTTAATAGTGTTTTAGTGAGATTGTAAAGACATACCCTGAGGTCGGATGGCTGCGGTGAACACGCCAGTGTCTCAGAGAGAAGCCGAGGAGCCAAGCTCACAGTTGCCTTTAATGACAGCTACTGCAGTAGGACGCATAATCCACTGATGTCTCCGGTAAGATATATATCACAATTTTCCCATCCAAAAACAAGCTGGTTGACGTAGAGAAACATGTTCGCTTGACCGCTCTGTGTTAAAGCTTCACAACAAACAAAGAAACACCGGCTGTGTCTCGCTGCTAAAGACAGCTGCAATACACCGCTTTCCAACAACAGCATTGTTCTTTATAGTCTCCATTATTAATTGAACAAATTGCAAAAGATTCAGCAACACAGATGTCCGAATTACTGGGTAATTATGCGATGAAAAGAGACGACTTTTAGCCGTTAGTGGTGCTGAGCTAGTATGTCCCCTCCAACCAATAACGCGTCATCATTCCACGACGTTTTCAACAAGAAACTCCGCGGGAAATTTAAAATTGTAATTTATTAAACTAAACCGGCCGTATTGGCATGTGTTGCAATGTTAATATTTCATCATTGATATATAAACTATCAGACTGTGTGGTCAGTAGTAGTGGGTTTCAGTAGGCCTTTAAGACTCCATTTGCATTGAAGCCCAGATCCCATATATAAAGTTAAAGTTAAAGTACCCATGATTGTCAAACATGTGTGGCGAAATTATTCCCTGCATTTGACCCATCACCCTTGATCACCCCCTGGAAGGTGAGGGGAGCAGTGAGCAGCAGCGGTGGCCACCCCCGGGAATTATTTTTGGTGATTTAACCCCCAATTCCAACCTTTGATGCTGAGTGTCAAGTATATGACGCTAGAGTAAAATTTTTGAGTCCAGCACAGGAGTCTCCAACCCCATGTAACGTCTTATAATAAAGGATGAGTATCGTTTACATTTGAATGAATACTAGGACCAAATCAATACTTTAAAAACAGGGCCAGTGCTTAAATGTTGCCCAAACCGATACTCTTAAAACATGCATATTTTCGTAAAACAAACAAACCCAGTGCCTTTTCATTTTCATAAAACTCAAATTGAACACATTAGACTAGTAATTTATATACTTCAATTATATAAATTAAAGGATAAAGTAATGTATTTAAAAATAAATAAAATCTACAACAAATTGTCATAATTATTGCAACAATACACATCCTAGAGATCATGCAAAAAAGAAATGACTTGCTTGAATTGTAATGTTTGATGCTCAAAATTCCGGGTGTTCCTGAATGCAACCTCACTCGCCGTAACTGTCATTGGTGCACAATGAGGAAGTGTTGTGTTGTTGTTGTTGTGGTTCCTGTTTAGCTTTTCGTTGCTAACGGTGGTGTAAGGGGTTGTCACGCCAAATTTCTTCCCCCCTACAAAAACCTTTCCCCTAGAAGAAATTTATAAGGGGTTGTCACGCCAAATTTCTTCCCCCCTACAAAAACCTTTCCCCCGGAAGAAATTTGGCGTGGCAGCCCCTCCAATGCCTGAAGGACCCCAATGAGGGCGTGACAATACCAAGTTATATGACTTTTAAGGGTTACAGCTGGAAAATTAGCAAAGCAAATATAGCTTGAAAGGTTAGCATGCTGGAATGCTAATATTTTTTCCTCACCGTTAAGGGTTACAGCTGCAAAATTAGCAAAACAAAAATAGCTTGAAAGCTTAGCATGCTGAAATGCTAATGTTTTTTCCTCACCGTTATTTTTCACCTATGGCAATCATCCGATTATAATGCTTTTAAAACAGGCAGCTATGTGGGCTGCTCTAAGGTCCTTCCACCCTCATTGGGGTCCTTCAAGTAGTTTCTTCCGGGGGGAAGGTTTTTTGTAGGGTGGAAGAAATTTGGCGTGACAGGGTGCTGTTTTAAGATCGGGAATAAGGTTTTTATTTATTTACTTATTTTTTTTTATTATTTTTTTTTTTTTTTAGAAAAGTGTCAGACTGTGTGCTTCTGTCGGGACGCTAAATTACTTACAAAACATAACTTGCACAATATCACCCCCGAACACTTGCTGCAGGTTGCTGAGTCTGCATTTACATAGCACCGGAATAAGGAAACCCTAGCACCGTGTAAATCAGCACAGGTGCCATTATGGAAGCAGGTTTCGGTGCCTAACGTTTGTTAATTCACTGATATCTAAAACAATTGTTATAATACGCAGGCTTATCAAGCTTTTTCAACAGCCCGTGATCGAGAATACAGAATCGTATAAGATAGGATACATTAAACATCTAGAAATGTTGTAAGATACCTAGTTATAAGGTGCAGTGCATAATATTTATGGCTGTCAAAAAGAACTCAAGTGATAAATCACAAAAGAGTAGTGCATTAATCGTGTTTATACACATACTAATCACACACTTTTTTTGACTCTACAGTACATGTTCCTTTACCTTAATTAACGGTGGATGAAACAGGTTGTTGTACAGTCAGTGATCAATGCATACGTCATTGGAAACATGGATGCGGCAACTCCTACTGTTGTGCTTGCTGGAAAATTTCACTCCAATATGCACCCTGACTGGACTTTAGACAAAACTGTCATCAAGTTTCGTGCAAATAAATGAGGTATGTGTAACATTAAAAAAAAGGCTTCTGGATGACATTCTGACAATAGAATTGCACTTGTGTCATAAATGTATTTTTAAGTCAATTTACAGTAATTAATTTTAAATGAATCATGATAACTCCAAATTCAAAAATGTGATTAATCTGATTGAACAAATTGTATCATTTGACAGCACCAATAATATTGAACAAACACCGTATCCATATGAGTTGGGAAATTGTGTTAGATGTAAATATAAACGGAATAGAATGATTTGCAAATCCGTTTCAACCCATATTCAGTTGAATATGCTACAAAGACAAGATATTTGATGTTCAGACTCATAAACTTTATTTTTTTTTGCAAATAATAATTAACTTATAATTTCATGGCTGCAACACGTGCCAAAGTAGTTGGGAAAGGGCTTGTTCACCACTGTGTTACATCACATTTTCTTTTAACAACACTCAATAAATGTTTGGGAACTGAGGAAACTAATTGTTGAAGCTTTGAAAGTGGAATTCTTTCCTATTCTTGTTTTATGTAGAGCTTCAGTCGTTCAACAGTCCGGGTTCTCCGCTGTCGTATTTTACGCTTCATAATGCGCCACAAATTTTCGATGGGAGACATGTCTGGACTGCAGGCCGGCCAGGAAAGTACCCGTTCTCTTTTACTACGAAGCCACGCTGTTCTAACACGTGGCTTGGCATTGTTTTGCTGAAATAAGCAGGGGCGTCCATGATAATGTTGCTTGGATGACAACATATGTTGCTCCAAAACCTGAATGGACCTTTCAGCATTAATGGTGCCTTCACAGATGTGTAAGTTACCCATGCCTTGGGCACTAATACACCCCCATACCATCACAGATGCTGGCTTTTGAACTTTGCGCCTATGACAATCCGGATGGTTATTTTCCTCCTCCTTCCGGAGGACACCCCATCCACAGTTTCCAAATATTATTTGAAATGTGGACTCGTCAGACCACAGAACACTTAACCACTTTGCATCAGTCCATCTTAGATGAGCTCAGGCCCAGCAAAGCCGGCGGCGTTCCTTGGTGTTGTTGATGAATGGCTTTCGCTCTGCAAAGTAGACTTTTAACCTGCACTTACAGATGTAGCGACCAACTGTAGTTACTGACAGTGGTTTTATGAAACGTCCCTGAGCCCATGTGGTGACATCCTTTACACACTGATGTCGGTTTTTGATGCAGTACCGCCTGAGGGGATCATAGGTCCGTAATATCATCGCTTACGTGCAGTGATTTCTCCAGATTCTCTGAACCTTTTGATGATTTTACAGACCGTAGATGGTAAAATCCCTAAATTCCTTGCAATAGCTCGTTGAGAAATGTTGTTCTAAAACTGTTCGACAATTTGCTTACAAATTGGTGACCCTCGCCCCATCCTTGTTTGTGAAGTACTTAGCATTTCATGGAAGCTGCTTTTATACCCAATCATGGCACCCACCTGTTCCCAATTAGCCTGCACACCTGTGGGATGTTCCAAATAAGTGTTTGATGAGCATTTCTCAACTTTATCAGTATTTATTGCCACCTTTCCCAACTTCTTTGTCAAGTGTTGCTGGCATCAAATTCTAAAGTTAATGATTATTTGCAAAAAAAAAAAAATGTTTTATCAGTTTGAACATCAAATATGTTGTCTTTGTAGCATATTCAACTGAATATGGGTTGAAAATGATTTGCAAATCATTGTATTCCGTTTATATTTACATCTAACACAATTTACCAACTCATATGGAAACGGGGTTTGTGTATATATATATATATATATATATATATATATATATATATATATATATATACAGTCAACAAAATAAGTATTTGAACACCTTGCTATTTTGCAAATACTTATTTTCTTGACTGTATATTGTCAAGGCTTGGTAAAAAGGATAGGACTCAGATGCAGAGTAGGGAACTTTGAGAGGCTTTTATTTTGATAGCTTCCTTTCACCTTCCAAAGTCAAGGAATACAATATCAATATTAACCAAAAAACTAATTGGCATAAAAGGTTCCAAAAAAAGGAACAACCGAAAATCACTCCGAACGGAGGAAAACACAAAAACAAAGCCGAACTATAATTGGTGTCGTATATGCTATAAAATGTATTAACAAATAAACGCTCCAAAAGGAGGAAAAAAACAACAGCTATGTAAAATTCTACACTATGTAATCTAATAAAGTATTAACGAAAATAGTCACTCAAAAATTTGAGGAAAGAATGAAAAATAACTTATAACTCACCACTTCGATTGAATAAACTAAATAACAAGAAAATCACTCTGCTGAGGAGGAAGAAAGGAAAACTCAAAATATTCACGAAGGGATTCAAGATCAAGGAACATAACCACGAGACGGGGCAAGGTAAGGCAAGGCAAGGCATGGACATGGACGCTAAAGAGTACAAATAAACGAAACAATCTGCACAGAACAAAGGGAGGAGAGGGCTTATAAAACACATGAGTGTAATTGGTAACAGGTGGAAACAATCAGGGACCAGGGATGACATCAGACTGATTACACAAAAGAAGGGCAGGTGATCTGAAACGAGAGGAGAGTAGTTACTTTTCAAACCAAAAAATGCAAATCATAAGACAGAAACAACCAAGACAAGACATCCCTCACCGCGGTATGACATATATATATATATATATATATATATATATATATATATATATATATTAGGGGTGGGCAAATTAATGCGTTAATTACGAGTTAATTCATCACTCTATTAACGCCAACAATTATTTTATCGCACATTTGCGTATGTTGTTTGCATGCTTTTATTTTGTTAACGCCTTTTCTTAACAAGATGGCGACGCCCGGACGGGCTTCGGCGTGGAGGAGCTCTTGGTAAAGATGGAACATTTGGCAAAAATACCGGACAATTCTGCAAATTTCATGGCTGGCTTACAGCGTGGTCACTCCGGGATCACTTACGACCGCCAGGCAATTCTGAATGTGGATAGATCGGGCCATTTTGGACTGAATGACGCGTGCTTGCTAGACCGGCTAGCTAGCATGGGAATACTTTGCCGGCTACATCCAGCGGCCTGTGAAGCAGCGGAGTATATGTGTTGTCTTTCTATTTATGAATAATGCAGACGAGGAGTGTTGGCTGAGTTCTTAACGTTTACTTTCAGAGCGTGCATATCACAACATACAAGATGCCATCATGGCGACACAACCTATACCGGGCTACTGCGCATGCTCGTCACTCCTGTTGCATGCTGGGTAGGGTAGTTCTTTTTTTCCATGGCTCATAACATCACAATATAGTACCATGTATATGCGTTCTGTTTATTAAAGCACCAAGCAAACAATCGGAAAATTGTGTGAAGTGAAGTGAATTATATTTATATAGCGCTTTTCTCAAGTGACTCAAAGCGCTTTACATAGTGAAACCCAATATCTAAGTTACATTTAAACCAGTGTGGGTGGCACTGGGAGCAGGTGGGTAAAGTGTCTTGCCCAAGGACAAAACGGCAGTAACTAGGATGGCACAATCGAACCTGCAACCTTCAAGTTGCTGGCACGGCCACTCTACCAACCGAGCTATGCCGCCCCATTGATTCCCATCATATCAATTCCTAGATATGGTCTTAATTATTTTAAGTGCACTACGCAGAATAAACACAACATTATTAATATTGCTACTACAGATAATTTGATCAAAAATTCCCTAAAACAGCCCCATTACCTGTAATATAGGTTCTTTAAACATAAGACCCTGATAAAAAAATGTTTCTGCTGTTACCTCAGAAATTGTCTGTTCAGATGTTATGATTGTGGCTCAGAGATTTGTATGTAGATTATATTTATTTTCCATAACAAACAGGATAACTTAAATACCCTCGCAGTGGCAATAAGCTTAAATGTTTGTATTTACATTTTTTGAGTTGATTTTCATCAAATATTCTATTTAACTGCTACTGTCTAACAAGGACTGATTTAAATTGTGTTTGCACAACAAATGTTTTGGCGCTTTTGTTCATGTGGGAGAATATTCCAATAAAGGTGCACTACACACTACTTTTGAATTCATTATTGGGCTTTGTGTATACAATGCAGTTAATCGCGATTAATCGGAGAAATAGTGCGATTAACTTTGATTAAAATTTTAAATCGTTGCCCAGCCCTAATATATATATATATATAATATATATATATATATATATGTATATATATATATATATATATATATATATATATATATATATATATATATATATATATATATATATATATATATATATATATATATATATATATATATATATATATATATATATATATATATATATAGTCTAGAAAATAAGTATTTGAACACCCTACTATTTTGCAAGTTCTCCCAGTTACAAATCATGGAGGGGCCTGAAATTTTCACGGTAGGTGCATGTCCAGTAGCTATCCAAAAGGCAGCTGGGATCTTGGCTCCTCCATTGGCTTCTCTCAGAGAGTTTATCGGCCACCGCAGCCCTCCGACTTTCAGGTATGACTTTATAATCTCACTAAAACACTATTAACACAATAAGCAGATAAGGGATTTTTGAGAATTATCCTAGTAAATGTGTCTAATAACATCTGAATCGTTCCCACTGCCGTCGCCTTTTCTTTTCTTTTTTTTCTTAAGTGCTTCACTCTAACTTTCCTCATCCACAAATCTTTCATCCTCGCTCAAATTAATGGGGAATTCTCGGTCTGAATCGCTCCTGCTGCTGGTGGCTATGATTGTAAACAATGTGAGGATGTTATGATTATAAACGATGTGAGGCTAGGCTTTTTTACTAGTGACCAAAAGTTGCAAAGTTTATTGTCGATGTTCTCTACTAAGTCCTTTCAGCAAAAATATGGCAATATCGCGAAATGATCAAGTATGACACAGAATGGATCTGCTATCCCCGTTTAAATAAGAACATCTCATTTCAGTAGGCCTTTAAGTGGCATATGTAGAACAATCGATTTATTTATTTATTAGGGACGGCGTGGCGCAGTGGGAGAGTGGCCGTGCGCAACCCGAGGGTCCCTGGTTCAAATCCCACCTAGTAGCAACCTCGTCACGTCCGTTGTGTCCTGAGCAAGACACTTCACCCTTGCTCCTGATGGGTGCTGGTTGGCGCCTTGCATGGCAGCTCCCTCCATCAGTGTGTGAATGGGTAAATGTGGAAGTAGTGTCAAAGCGCTTTGAGTACCTTGAAGGTAGAAAAGCGCTATACAAGTACAACCCATTTATCATTTATTTAATTTGGATTCTTATAAAAATTGATGAGCACTAACAACAATCACATTTGCACTCGAATAGTTAAGCTTCAAAGGGTGCAGGGAGGAAGAAGCAGATCCTACCCCTGTTGCAGTTTGTATACCTTGTGAACACCAGAACACCATACCCTTATATTGTTTCTTAAACTCTTTTCAAGTTCCTTCATTGATATATTCCATCGGTTAATTCCACATACACTAAATACATTACTTCAATATTTAGTGTGCATACTTTGGTATCAGATTTAGATTCAGATAGAATTTACTTCTCTTCAAAAAAGAATTGTTACACGCTTCTGAGCAGCCCGCTGTTTGTTTGCATGTGACATTATTTTTACCTTACATGATCTTTGAATGTATGTGTTGCCTCTATCCAGCCGTATGAATTATCCCTACTGATCTTTTCTGCAGTATTGAGTTGAGTTTTATAATTGTTTAAAACCAGAGAACAGTACAGAGTATGGAGTGATTTTTTTCTTTTTATATTTTTGCCTTACTTGATATAGAATTATTTCATGCTATTCTTTTGTTGTATGTATTATATGTGTGGTTGCCAGCTTATGTTCTTATCTATTACAACTCCCAAATTGTAAAAAAAAATAATTTTTTGCTTTTACAGATAACATTATTTTGGTAGGACTTACATTTTTGGATATTCTGTTTTTATCAAACCATCTTCTTAATGAATATTTTTTACCATGACAGTTTTATCAATATTATTAGTACGTTATCTTGTGCAGAATGCAATTTGTATTAACTTTAGGTTATTTCTGATTTTACAAATGTTAATATACGTTATAAACAATATAACATACATTCATAAATGTGGATGCATATGCAAAAGTGCAATATAAATATCTGGACAGTAAATCAATAAATAAATAGGTTGTACTTGTATAGCGCTTTTCTACCTTCAAGGTACTCAAAGCGCTTTGACACTACTTCCACATTTACCCATTCACACACACATTCACACACTGATGGAGGGAGCTGCCATGCAAGGCGCTAACCAGCACCCATCAGGAGCAAGGGTGAAGTGTCTTGCTCAGGACACGACGGACATGACGAGGTTGGAATTGAACCAGGGACCCTCGGGTTGCGCACGGCCACTCTTCCACTGCGCCACGCCGTCCCCAGTAAATCTATTTATATCTGCACCTTATTGCTCTTTTATCCTGCACTACAATGAGCTAATGCAACAAAATGTTGTTCTTATCTGTACTGTAAAGTTCAAATTTGAATGACAATAAAGTAAGTCTAAGTCTATAGGATGATGAGTTTTGGCCTTAGAACTGACTCCTGGGGTACACGGCACTCACATATTATATTTTTGCTGAATCGCTTTTCACCTAGTTCAGAACTACGCTCTTAATGCCGTATCGTTCTAATTTATTGATTAGGATATTGTGATTGAGTGTATAAAATGCTTTTGTTAGATCCACAAATACAGTTGACATTCTATTTCACTGGTAATTTCTACTGTCATTTCAACTAATGACATACACATTTTAAGATATTTCCTCTGTATCCCTATTAGCAATCTGAAAATGATTCATACTTGTATTATTTTGGCTAATTTGATTTTGTTTGTATAAAATATTAATACTATACATTAATGGTTTTGATATTTCCTTAATGGCCTTTCTTTTTTTTAAATATATTTCTCACATGTATGAGTATGAGTATGAGTTTAATTTGAACATGCAAGCATACAATATAATACATCACAATTTTCAGTTTCTCCTTTCAACATGTTTGAAAAGGAGTAGGAAGAAGCAGAGCTTATTCAATCCTATCCCTTTTCCTTTACATAACAGTTGCTAAATTTTTTGTTCACTTCCTGTTCTCAATGTATTCACAATATACTCCATAAGTAATCACAATAAAAATAAATAAATAAATAATTGGTGAAGTAAGTTTTATTCCATACGATGAGATAAGTAAGATTATTTTGAGAAAGAAAGAATGAATGGGTGAATAAATTCAGAATGTTTATCTTGGTTCTTCTTTTTTGTACTTTGTAAACACTTCCAGTTTGATGAGTTTCTTGAAGTGGATCATATTAGTACATTGTTTGATTGCTTTGCTTAATCCATTCCATAATTTAATTCCACATACTGATATACTGAAGGTTTTAAGTGTTGTACGTGCGTACAAATGTTTTAAATTACATTTTTCTCTAAGATTATATTTCTCCTCTTTTGTTGAGAAGAATTGTATATTCTCGGGTAGCAGGTTATAGTTTGCTTTGTGTATAATCTTAGCTGTTTGCAAATTCACTATGGTGTGGAATTTAAGTATCTTTGATTAAATAAATAAAGGGTTTGTATGTTCTCTATATCCAACATTATGTATTATTCTAACTGATCTTTTTTGTAACACTGATTTGTGAACGAAGTGTACTTTTGTAATTATTTCCCCATATTTCTACACAGTAACTCAGATATGGTAACACTAGTGAGCACTAGAGAATATGAAGTGATTTTTGGTCTAGAACATATTTGGCTTTATTCATTATTAACGTGTTTCTTGCTACTTTATGTTGTATATTTTTTACATGAGATTTCCAGTTCAATTTATCATCAATCATTATACCTAAAAATTTGGTTTAATTTACTCTTTCAATTTCTATTCCGTCTATTTGTATTTGTGTTTGACTTTCTCTTCTGCTGTTACCAAATAGCATTATTTTAGTTTTAATGTGATTCGATGATAGTCTTTTTTTGTCAAACTATTTTTTCAATTTGTTCATTTCTTCTGTTATTATTTGTATTATCTTCTGTGTGTTCTCTCCTGAACAAAACGCTGTTGTATCATCCGCAAATAATACTAACTTTAAATCTCTTGTAACTTTACAAATGTCATTTATATAGAGATTGAATAATTTAGGTCTTATTATTGATCCCTGAGGTACTCCACAGGTTATATTTAGCGTTGTAGAAGTGTGTTCGCCTAGTATCACATATTGTTTCCTGTTCGTTAACTTCTTATCCAATTTAAAACTAACCCTCTGATGCCATATCGTTTTAGTTTTTTAATTAAAATATTATGTGACCCCGAAAGGGAATAAGCGGTAGAAAATGGATGGATGGATGGATGATTAATTGTGTCAAATGCTTTAGTTGGATCCATAAACACTGCTGCTGCACATTTTTTTACTATATATTGCTTTGGTAATTTATTCTGTAATTTCAATTAAAGCCATTGAAGTTGAAACATTAACTCTGTATCCATATTGGTTCTCTTCGAGTATTCTATTTTTATTTATGAAACTCTCCAATCTGTTATTGAACAGTTTTTCAATGATTCTAGAAAATTGTGGAAGTAAAGAAACAGATCTATAATTTGTAAATAGATGTTTTTCTTCAGTCTTATAAATTGGTGCAGCTTTAGCTTTTTTCATTTTGTTTGGAAATGTACCTGTTTGAAATGAAAGGTTACTAATATACATTAATGGTCCTGAGATCTCTTCATTAACCTTTTTTATCGTTTCCATATGTATTCCTTTATAATCAGTCGATGTATATTATAATCAGTAGACTAACTTATGTTTACAATATCTAATATTTCCTCTCCTGACATGTCAGTTAGAACCACTGAATAGAGATTCACTACGGATGAGACAGTTGACACACTTTACACTGTTATTCCTCCTCACCATGTTTAGGTTGACTCTGTTATTTGCTGAAGGTCTCGATATGTTTTAAAAGACCAATTTGTCATTGTAGTGTGCGGTGGTGCAGACTGTATGGCAATGTTTTCCCAATATATTTATCTCCTTATTTATGATTTGGGACTGAGTAGATCATTCAGATGTACCTAAAATTGTGACCGGTTAGAGAAGCGCTTGCACAGTACTGGACTGAGCATGTTCTGATCATGTGGTGTATTTACGTCACAGTCTTTATGGGCCCGGGCCCAAATGAGAGTTTCCCCTTGGCTAACACAGAAGGAGAAGACGGGCGCTTCCTTGCCACGACTGTGCCTGACATCTGTGACCACTCAGGGGGTGCACGCCCACTCAAGATGTCATCATCTTGCATCTTGTTGGAATGAAATACATATGAATACCGATAAAACAGTATATCATCTGCACATTGGCATGCATTAAATTAATGTTACGGCAGTAGTTTGAGAAACAAACACTGTTTTTATAGTTTATTTACAGCAGTGGCTCTCAATTAGTTTCTGTCATGCCCTCCTTTTTGATAGCATTGTTCATGCACCCCCTGATTAAAGGGGAACATTATCACCATTTCAAAAGAGTTAAAAACAATAAAAATCAGTTCCCAGTGGCTTGTTGTATTTTTTTAAGTTTTTTTCAAAATTTTACCGGTCCGGAATATCCCTAAATAAAGCTTTAAAGTGCCTTATTTTCGCTATCTTCGAAACCACTATCCATTTCCCTGTGACGTCGGACCGCCAGCCCCGCCTCTCCACAAATAAGTTTTGAGAAAATAACATAACCAGAAATGATGCAACATGCAGCTGAAATAGGCTCTAGCACCTGCTTGTGACCCTGAAAGGGGGTACATGGATGGATGTTACCATACATTGGGAGCTTTTGTTACCCGTTTTGAAATGGCTACCATTTACACAGCATATAATATATCATGTTATATATTGTTATCCTAAGAATCTACAATACACATTGCAATGCAGATTTGAGGCAATATTGCCTTTCCCTCCGCTGACCATTTGACATCCAGTTTTCTACCTTTAGCAATTTTCCAGGAAGTTTATTTTGCGAAGTACGGCGTTGCGCGGTTGGAAGAGTCGCAGTGCCAGCAACCTGAGGGTTCCGGGTTCGATCCCCACCTTCTACCAACCTCGTCAGGTCTGTTGCGTCCTTGAGCAAGACACTTCACCCTTGCTCCTGATGGGTCGTGGTTAGGGCCTTGCATGGCAGCTCCCGCCATCAGTGTGTGAATGTTTGTGTGAATGTGGAAATAGTGCCAAAGCGCTTTGAGTACCTTGAAGGTCGAAAAGCGCTTTTACAAGTATAACCCATTTACCATTTAAGTAAATACAGTTATATCAGGGTATGGTGTATGTATATATATATATATATATATATATATATATATATATATATATATATATATATATATATATATATATATATATATATATATATAATATATACACATGTATATATATATATATATATATATATACATATATATTAGAACAGCTGTGTGTGTAAGTTAAACAAGAGTTTGGGGGTCTTCACTATACATTCTGTCTTTTTGAATAATTCATTATCCATGCCATTAAGTCATCTGTCATGGAACAGAGACCTCATGTGTGGACACGCCCACTTCTTATGTGTTTGTTTAGCCTAACACTGCCCACTAGTGGTGATAGTGTGGATTGCAGAGCTGAGTCCTATATCCTGCCTTGTCTGTTCCACTTTTGTATTCATTGAAACTGCTGACCTTTCATGACTTCTAAGTGATGATGCAACCGGGCGGTTGGATGACTCCATCGGTGCTGGATAGCAGACACTAGGTGGCGCTGACGTATAAAGATGGAACCTAAGGTGCAAGAATAAGGCGATCACTTAGTGATATTTTATAAGATGGTGCTAAAAGGCACCACTTGATGAGTCATGATGATTGTCAATAATGAATAGGAGGAAATCCATATTTAATACAATAAGGGTGGTCTTGTTTATTATTTATTAGTTTGAAATAGCAGTCTTAACTTCAGTACTGCAATTCAGTTTCAGTTTCAGTTTATTTCGAACATGCATACGTTACAATGTAATTCATCACATATTTCCAGTTGTTTCATTACAGCACGCCTGAAAAGGAGTAGGAAGAAGCACAGCTTGTTTAATCCTACCCTTTTTCATATCATAGCAATTGTATCCAATGTCCTTGTTCTCTGTAACAGAACCGTGAAAAAAATAAATAGATAATAATATATAATAACAATTATAATAATATATCAATAATATACCATAGTAAGCAAACAAATGCACAAATAATTTTTCTTTAAAAAAAAAAAGAAAAGGTTCAAGATTTTCATCATTTTCATCAGTTTGAACAGTCTCTTAAACTGAATCATATTGGTGCTTTGTTTGATTTCTTTGCTTAATCCATTCCATAATTTAATTCCACATACTGGTATGCTAAAGGTTTTGAGTGTTGTACAAGCATACAAATGTTTTAAAACAGATTTTCCTTTAAGGTTATATTTCTCCTCTTTTGTTGAGAAGAATTGTTGAACATTCTTGGGTAGCAGGTTATAGTTTGCTTTATACATAATTTTAGCTATTTGCAAATGCACCAAATCGTTATATTTCAATAATTGTGATACATCCATCCATCCATCCATCATCTTCCACTTATCCGAGGTCGGGTCGCGGGGGCAACAGCCTAAGCAGGGAAACCCAGACTTCCCTCTCCCCAGCCACTTCGTCTAGCTCTTCCCGGGGGATCCCAAGGCGTTCCCAGGCCAGCCGGGAGACATAGTCTTCCCAACGTGTCCTGGGTCTTCCCCCTGGCCTCCTACCGGTTGGACGTGCCCTAAACACCTCCCTAGGGAGGCGTTCGGCTGGCCTCCTGACCAGATGCCCGAACCACCTCATCTGGCTCCTCTCAATGTGGAGGAGCAGCGGCTTTACTTTGAGTCCCTCCCGGATGGCAGAGCTTCTCACCCTATCTCTAAGGGAGAGCCCCGCCTCACGGCGGAGGAAACTCATTTCGGCCGCTTGTACCCGTGATATTATCCTTTCGGTCATGATCCAAAGCTCATGACCATAGGTGAGGATGGGAACGTAGATCGACCGGTAAATTGAGAGCTTTGCCTTCCGGCTCAGCTCCTTCTTCACCACAACGGATCGGTACAACGTTCGCATTACTGAAGACGCCGCACCGATCCGCCTGTCGATCTCACGATCCACTCTTCCCTCACTCGTGAACAAGACTCCTAGGTACTTGAACTCCTCCACTTGGGGCAGGGTCTCCTCCCCAACCCGGAGATTGTGATACTTTATACTTAAAAGATGTTTCAAGGTAATCACCATTAATTTTTTTTAATTAATCCAAACATAAAAAAAACCTTGTTTTTTAATGGATACATTTGGAGATGCAGCGTTCGCGCTGGCAGTAGTGCAGTGCATTCCGAGCGTGTTTGTGCGCGAGCTAGACTTTATCCATGTGTTATCAGTAAACACGCAGCGCTGACGTCGGGCCGCTCGTCTTATTTGGCAGTCGGGCTGACAAGCCTTGGACGTCAGCGCCCATATTTCTCACCTATGATTCATACTCGCTTCATCCGGCTGGCGATGAGGGCCGCTGCAGGTAGTCGGCTTCCCCTCGTCTGCTCCACTACTCCCTCTTCTCTCGGCACTCCACATCTTTAAGGTCTCGCTTTCTTCCTCTTCAAGGCCGACAATTGTATCACTTGGTGCAGATTAGTGCTCTGTGATTGGACTCTTTGTATTTCGGGGGTTTTTCCACTGACCTCCCCAAACATATTAGGCTTGCGCTATATAGATGATAAACAGCATAAATTATATAGATTTGGCCGAGTAAAGCTTTTATTACTATCGTTATATTGTGATTATGCATGTTGATGACACATTCTAGTCTGTCCTGCATCTCTGACAACAACAAGATATGTAGCATTCTTGCTAGCTGCTAACGTCCCACCACAGCGCGAGTCACGAATAATTAAACTGTTTCGTCCAAGTATCATTATCACTGGAGGACAAGGAATAGCTAAACGTGCTACAGTGCACAGTACAACCGCTAATAGTGGTATGCGTATCCATACTGAAATATCCATACCAGATATGTATGCTGTAATATTGATTCTCAAATCAAAATATGGATTCTTTTGATACTTAAGTTATTTGCGATATTGTACATAATTAACCAGAACACAGTGTAACAAAGTAACTAAACTTGTAAATGAGGCAATGTCACTGTTGGATGGTTAATTGAGTGTTTTTTTCAGTATTTTCACGTTAACATGTCCATGTAACTGAATAGTGATTTATTTATTTCCTTGAATTGCCGCAGGGCATATAGTATGCGCCTGCCTTGATTTACTGCCAGGTTTAACTCGCTTCCCAAAATAATTAGCGCATGCTTATTATTACCGCCTGGTCAAACTCGTGACGTTACGAGTGACACTTCCCCTGTCATCATTTTCAAAATTGAGGAGGCTGATTTCAATACCGGTAATTTGAAATCTCATAAGAAGATTAAGAGCTATTAAGTAGGATTTAAGGTCCAAGCTTACATCACACTCAAATTTTTACTGCATACCTTTGGTAAGTGTGGTATGTGGGTTCTTCTGAGGATGTCGTAGTCGCAGTGGTTTGTGCAGTCCTTTGAGACATTTGTGATTTAGGGCTATATAAATAAACATTGATTGATTGATTGATTGATTGAAGTGCCGGAGTGAGAAGAGGTTTTAAAATAATTAGCACATGCTTACTTTTACTGCATGCCTTTGGTAAGCGCAGGAGTGAGAAGAGGTTTTAAATTAATTAGCGCCCCGGTGGCAATTCAAGGAAATACGGTAGTCTTTATGCCAATCGTGGTTCTTAATAATAATAATTCATTTTAATGATGTATTATTATATTTTTATTTTATTTATTATTTTACTCATTTCTTTTTTTTAATGGTTAAACACCATTTTGTCTTTTTTTCCCTGTTTTTTTAGCTTGTCTATGTACAATTCATGCCACTACCCCAACATACTTCAGTATTTGAAATGAATAAATAACTGTCTTGTATTAGTTATGCTATGAGACATGTGATGAGCTGGCTACTTGTCCAGGGTGTACCATGCCTACCGCCCGAATGCAGCTGAGATAGGCTCCAGCATCACCCGCGACCCCAAAAGGGACAAGCGATAGTAAATGGATGGATGGACATGTTTTTTTTTAAAAATCCACACCTTTTGGAAGTTTAGCACACATATTAGGTATATCTGAACAATCTGAACAAAGTGTCAGTCTTGTATTGGTATCGCCGGTACCAGCCTCAATTTTACTCAGGATCGGAAAGAAAATCAGTGGTGTGGCACATCACTAATCACTGAGCTACAGCTCTTGAATGTTCAACGGATCGATACAAATATCGACACTAACAATATCAAGTACAATATTTTCCGGACCGTAGGGCGCACCGGATTATAAGGTGCACTGACGATGAATGGTCTATTTTTGACCTTTTTTCATACAATATAGGGCGCATTAAAGGAGTCGTATTATTATTTTTTGCTAAATACAAAACACTTCCTTGTGGTCTACATACCATGTAATGGTGGGGTTTTTTTGGATCAAAATGTTGCATAGATGATGTTTTATAGATCATCTTCAAACCGCTTTCTGACAGTCGCTTCAGGATGCACCGTTTTTTGGGCGGTCTTATTTTCGTGGCTCACCTTCGGCAGCGTCTTCTCCCCGTCATCTTTGTTGTAGTCGTGTAGCGTGCAAGGACGGGAGTGGAAGAAGTGTCAAAAGATGGAGCTAACGGTTTTAATGACATTCAGAATTTATGTCACTCAATAACGGAGCAGCAGCTTCTCACCCTTGGCTCACTAGTGCGGCAACATGTGTTTCGTGAAAAAAACGTCCGTCCGGAACTCTCTAATAACTAAAGTTCCTTGGGTGAATTAAGTAAACTCACTACACCGGTATGTTTTAGCGCTTTCATGGTGAGTTTGCTGACGGAAATAAGTAAGAACTTTACACTACTTTATATTAGAAATGCCAACAGTGGAGGATAAGTGTCAGAAGCTTATCGACTACGTTGTTGACATGGACTACAAAGGTGGACTTTTGAGGATTTATGCAGATCCCAAATACAGATCAGCAGGTACCAGAAGGTAAGAAAAGTTGCTTTTGCATAATATTGCGAAAAAAAAACGCCAGATATTATGTCTTACCTTATACACACACCTTAATAATACTCGTATGATTAATGCGCTGACAATCCACCAAGCGGTGCGGCTTCATAACTTACCAAAGGCGTACTAAAACAATTTTTGATAGATTTTTGAGCACCGTATGTAATGTTCTATATTTTCAAGGAACATTTCAAATGTTAATGTTGTTCCCTTGAGACATATTTCCATCATACTGTAGCCTACACTTATATTTTTTGTTTGACTGGCATCTACTGGTCACACTTATCATTACACCATGTAGCAAATAAAAAAGCTTCAAGGTCGGTAAGCAAAACCAAAATTATTGCGTTCATTAGGCACACCGGGGTATAAGGCATACTGTCGAATTATGAGGGGACAAAAAAGGATTTTAAGTGTGGCTTATAGTCCGGAAAATACGGTACAGTCGTCCCTCGTCACTTTGTGCTTTTTTTGCGATTCCCCTCCTTCTTGTTTTTTCTAGATCTATTTGTCATTGTAGAAAATAACGATTTGACTCAAATGGTTAATGACGAACAATGTTGCATTAATCACCCACAGATTAATCACGCTATTTATTTTGACTGTACATGCTTCTGTGTCTTAATTACGGGTGGTTACCTGAAAGTGTTGTTATATAATCAGGGATCACGTTAATGCATATGTCAGTGCAAAGATGAGTGAGGAGACTCACACTTTTGTGGTTGCTGGTAAATTTCAAATAAACCCGGATGGCATTTTCTTTTGATACAATTCTTGGCAACGTTTGAGCAAATAAATGATGCTCATTGAAAATAAAATATTTTAAAATGTTGCTGTATGACACTCTGACAACAAAGTTGCATTTGTGTCCAAATATTGGGCTCTTTTTCCAAGTAAATTTAATGTTTTAATAATCAGCATTAGTCTTAATTAAAAAGTGTGATTAATCTAATGTTAAAAAAATATGAGGCATTTATTACATCGGTTTCAAACTCATTTTATATTGGGCGGTCACATGGTTGAATTTTTTTTCTTACATATGTAGCATAATCTACAGATACAAATAATTGCTATTGCGACATCTAGTGGACACATTTAGAACAGCAGTTTCTTTAATTAAAACATTTCAGCTTATTTTTATACTTAGCAAACTCATCCCGCAGGCCGGATAAAACCTGTTTGCGGTCCTGATCCGGCCTCTCACCCCTAATGTATTAGAAAATCAAATCACAGTTTATCACTGTTTCGTGTGTGACAATGACTTATCATAGGACAAAAATGTGCAAATATTTTTGGCCAAAATTGATAAAGTATAACAATGGTTTATTGAACTTGAATGAACATATCTAAGGTTCTATGCTATATTGCATAGCAGATTAGCATCAAACAAGTTGCAGTATTTTCACCGTTTAGTGGTTTTATTGTTTAAGAACTGTGTGTGGGGGGGTATCTGTAGTATTGTACACTAAGTCTCACATGTGTTACATATGTTATTTCTATTACGAATGTTGGTCAAACGAATGCAATCAGTCAACGATCTTGAAAATTAATCAGCACTGGGATGGCCAGTACTTTCCTGGCATTCACCTGGTATTAATTAGATCGATATCCAAATGCTTTAGTATCGTCCAAAACTAATGTAAAGTATACAAACAACAACAGATTAAATGCTTTTCACATTTCAACACCAGTGTACATAGACTAGTGTATGTCAACAACAGAAAGCAACCAGATATTAACATTCAATAAGCAAGTAGATCAGTGACAGTTTTGACAAAATAATACAACCACAAATTACGCAATATGTTTCAGAAACATTACCTACAAATTTAAGAGCCTTTGAAACCTGTTTGGAAATAGTCCTGGTATCATTTACATACCAAATGATATATTGTGATATCTATCGTTTTGGTAGGAGGCTGCAATATATATTGCAATGCGTAGGTAATATCTCCTTAAGCTAAATGTCCTTTTTTTTGGGGTGTTTTTGCATGTTAATCTTACATGCAGGTTTTAAATTTTGATGCACAAATGAAGCAAACACATTCTTAAATGAACTCTACAGCACTATTTTCAATTATTTACTTTCATTTTGTCTTGAAAAAAATACTGTACATTATTCATGCGTTATTCCCCTAAAGGGGGTTGGGGGTCACCCACATCTGCGGTCCTCTCCAAGGTTTCTCATAGTCATTCACATTGACATCCCACTGGGTTGTGAGTTTTTCCTTGCCCTTATGTGGCCTCTGAACCGAGGATGTCGTTGTGGCTTGTGCAGCCCTTTGAGACACTTGTGATTTAGGGCTATATAAATAAGCATTCATTGATTCATTGAAACAAATGTCCAAACATGCAATTTAATAATAATACTACCAGTACAATAATAATTATTACAATGATTATAAAAAAATATTAATGATTTAACATTATCACACTGATATGATAAACATGCATTCTGAATTCATATGTTTGCCTGTATTTCAAGCTGCATTTTAAAGGTTGACGTAATTGTACTTCTTCATAAACAACACTAGAGTTGATTTGAGGAGAATCTTAAAGGCCAGGTAGAAAATGAATTCTACAGGAAAAAATATTCATCTCTATGCTGTATGTAATTGTGCATTATTATCGGAACAGGACGCTTGTAAAAGAAAAACATCACACTAGATCAGGGGTCGGCAACCCGCGGCTCTTTATCGCCGCCCTAGTGGCTCCCTGGAGCTTTTTCAAAAATGTATGAAAATGGAAAAAGATGAGGGGGGAAAAAACATATTTTTTGTTTCAATAGGGTTTCTTTAGGAGGACAAACATGACACAAACCTCCCTAATTGTTATAAAGCACACAGTTTATATTAGGCATGCTTCACTGATTCGAGTATTTGGCAAGCGCCGTTTTGTCCTACTAATTTTGGCGGTCCTTGAACTCACCGTAGTATGTTTGCATGTATAGCTTTCTCCGACTTTCTAAGACATGTTTATGCCACTTCTTTTTCTGTCTCATTTTGTCCACCAAACTATCAACGTTGTGCATGAATGCACAAAGGTGAGTTTTGTTGACGTTATTGACTTGTGTGGAGTGCTTATCAGCTATATTTGGTCACTGCTTGACGGCAAGCTAATCGATGCTAACATGCTATTTAGGCTAGCTATATGTACATATTGCATCATTATGCCTCATTTGTAGCTATATTTGAGCTCATTTAGTTTCATTTAAGTCCCCATAATTCAATTGATATCTCATGACACACTATCTGTATGTAATATGGCTTTGAATTTTTTGCGGCTCCAGACGGATTTGTTTTTGTATTTTTGGTCCAATATGGCTCTTTCAACATTTTGGGTTGCCGACCCCTGCACTAGATATAGGTAAACAATGAATATGACACATCCATCCATCCATCATCTTCCGCTTATCCGAGGTCGGGTCGCGGGGGGCAACAGCCTAAGCAGGGAAACCCAGACTTCCCTCTCCCCAGCCACTTCGTTTAGCTCTTCCCGGGGGATCCCGAGGCGTTCCCAGGCCAGCCGGGAGACATAGTCTTCCCAACGTATCCTGGGTCTTCCCCGTGGCCTCCTACTGGTTGGACGTGCCCTGAACACCTCCCTAGGGAGGCGTTCGGGTGGCATCCTGACCAGATGCCCGAACCACCTCATCTGGCTCCTCTCGATGTGAAGGAGCAGCGGCTTTACTTTGAGTCCCTCCCGGATGGCAGAGCTTCTCACCCTATCTCTAAGAGAGAGCCCCGCCACACGGCGGAGGAAACTCATTTTGGCCGCTTGTACCCGTGATCTTATCCTTTCGGTCATGACCCAAAGCTCATGACCATAGGTGAGGATGGGAACGTAGATCGACACATGCTATCATTAATACAAGTAGCAAGGATGGAAAAAACGAAAAACAACAACAGTGTTTGTATTTATACCATGTATTATGTTTTGTATGCTTATAGTGTATAGTTAATCTGTCTTTTTAAATCTTGTAGTAGCTAAACAAATATGTTATTTATATTATTATTATTTGGTGTAGAAGTAATGATCGACACACTTCTCATGCTATTGAATGAGAATTTGCCACAAGAATTGTGTACTCTCTAACACAACTAACATGCGTATCCGTGTGTGTTTTTGTATGTGCAAGGTGGCAGTGTGTTTGCATGTGTGTTTTCGTTTGTGTGTGTGTGTGTGTGTGGTTAGTGGTTTGATGTGAAGCTGCCACATGTCTCTCTTGTGTGCGTCATCACCTATTTAGAAAAAAAAAAAATCAAAAGGTATATCAACGCACAGGCCACTTGATGTTGTGACGTGCACAGATTTAAATGTATGTAAATGTACACTCAAGCCCACCGGTGTGTGCCCTTGTTAAAGACACACACACACACACACACACACACTGCATTTATACTAGATTGGACAGTGATGCGTTTCCCGTGGCCGAGTGACGTCCGCAAAGCAAATGAGTGCCTGTGTGACCACATGCTCGTCATTATCATAATCTTCCTCTCCGATTGCGCATGCAATAATAATCTAGGTCACAATCGTGCGCCAATAGAAGAAAAGCAGGATTTTACACTACGGTATTAGTGGAAGACGGAGGATTGTTTGAATTTTGAGGGTTTTACACAATGTAAAGATTTTTTTTTAACTCTGTGTTTAAATGAAATGGGAGACTCTCTATGAATGTTCTGAACTCCTGTTTTTATGCCTGCATTGTCTCCAGCAAAATGATGCTGCCTGGATAACACCATGCTGGTTTTTTATATTGCCACCTTGTTTAGACAGAATCAACAGCACCTCTGCTGGTCGCAGTCAAGTACTGCACTCCATTTTGCCTCAGTTGCTTTAATTCTATACCAATGGTATAAAAAAAGTACCACCTCAGAAAATCCTTGGTTCTTCATGTATCAACATAACGACCAACATTAAAACACAGTAACGCAGTAGGCTTAGGTATTCATTAAAACAAGGCTGAGATTTTATATAACTATTATGTTTATTATTTTTAGCTCCTTTCACATCACACATGAATATAGTAAATTAAAGGCCTACTGAAACCCACTACTACCCACCACGCAGTCTGATAGTTTATACATCAATGGTGAAATATTAACATTGCAACACATGCCAATACGGCTTTTTTAGTTTACTAGATTACAATTTCAAATATCCCGGGAGTTTCGTCTTAGAAACGTTGTGTAATGATGACGTGTACGCATGACGTCACAGTGTTTTAGAAAGTGTGAGCGCTACGCACACACACAGGTAAAAGTCGTCTGCTTTAACGGCATAATTACACAGTATTTTGGACATCTGTGTTGCTGAATCTTTTGCAATTTGTTCAATTAATATTGGAGAAGTCACAGTAGAAAGATGGAGTTGGGAAGCTTGAGCCTTTAGCCACACAAACACACGGTGATTCCTTGTTTAAAATTCCCAGAGTTGAAATTTTACTATGTATCAGAGCGCGGTCAAGCAGACATGGATCCAGACCAAATGTCAACCAGCAGGTTTCGGTAAGAAAATTGTGGTTAAAAAGTCAGTTCTTACCGGATAAAAGCTGAGCTTTTGCCGTCCATAGCTGCCGTCGACTTGCCTGAGACACTGCGCGTCAACACCCGGCCGTGGACACACCCTTCCGACTATCAGGTACTATTTAACTCACTAAAATACTAGCAACACAATAGAAAGATAAGAGATTTCACAGAATTATCCTAGTAAATGTCTTTAAAAACATCGGAATACGTCCCAATGCTATCGCGTTTTTTTTTTAACTCGTTTTTTTTTTCTAGTCCGTCGCTTTCAATACCCTCAAACACAAATCTTTCATCCTCGCTCAAATTAATGGGGAAATTGTCGTTTTCTCGGTCCAAATAACTGTTTTTGTTGGAGACTCCCATTAAAATCAATGTGAATATATGAGGAGCCATCAAACATGTGACGTTATCGTCTGCGACTTCCAGTAAAGGCGAGGCTTTTTCAGGAAGTACCAAAATGGGCGAACTTTATCGTCGATTTTCTCTACTAAATCCTTTCAGCAAAAATATGGCAATATCGCAAAATGTTTAAGTATGACACATAGAATGGACCTGCTATTCCCGTTTAATTAAGAAAATCTAATTTCAGTAGGCCTTTAAGCAATGTACATAACTCAAGCTATTATTTGGCGTACCATTAGGCGGAGCCCACGTGCCACTAGTGCAGGGGTCGGGAACCTTTTTGGCTAAGAGCCATACAAGCCAAATATTTTAAAAAGTATTTCCGTGAGAGCCATAAAATACATTTTTTTAACACTGAATATAACTAAATGCGTGCATTTTTAAGTAAGACCAACATTTTTAGAGTATAATAAGTCTCTTATTCTTTTTAATAACATTGTTATTCTGAAGCTAACCAAAAATAAATAAAATAATTCTTACCCTTAATGCGACTTCTTGAACAGGTGCGGTAGAAACCGGATGAATGGATTAAAATGCATGAGAATGTTTTATATTTTGAACGTTATTTTTGACATTGTGATTACCAGCGGAATTATTCATTACTTACCGTCTTAAGCAATGTCAGCTAAGATTTATCTGAGAGCCAGGTGCAGTCATCAAAAGAGCCACATCTGGCTCTAGAGTCATAGGTTCCCTACCCCTGCTATAGTGGTACCAAAATATGAGAAGCATTGTATTATGTGCAGGCAGCACGGTGACACAGGGGTTAGTGCATGTGCCTCACAATACGAAGGTCCTAAGTACTCCTGAGTTCAATCCCGGGCTCGGGATCTTTCTGTGGGGAGTTTGCATGTTCTCCCCGTGACTGCGTGGGATCCTTCCGGGTACTCCGGTCTCCTCCCACCTCCAAAAACATGCACCTGGGGATAGGTTGATTGGCATCACTAAATGGGCCCTAGTGTGTGAATGTAAGTGTGAATGTTGTCTGTCTATCTGTGTTGGCCCTGCGATGAGGTGGCAACTTGTCCAGATTGTACCCCCGCCTTCCGCCCGAATGCAGCTGAGATAGGCTCCAGCACCCCTTGCGATCCCAAAAGAGACAAGCGGTAGGAAATGGATGGATGTATTATGCACTAAGGTGCGTGTGTATTGCTTTATGCCAGGTCCTGTAAATTTGCAAACAAAAACCCTGTACCGGCCACATCTATGGAGTTTATTGTGATCAAAAATAAAATAAAAACTTTACACAGGAAAACTTCTAGCAAATATACTGCATATATACACTATATTGCCAAAGGTTTTTGGCTACCCATCCAAATGATGAGATTCTGGTGTCCTAATCACTTGGCCCGGTGCACTTCATGCACATAGGCATGGAGACTGTTTCTACAAACATTTGTGAAAGAATGGGCCGCTCTCAGTGATTTCCAGCGTGGAACTGTCATAGGATGCCACTTGTACAACAAATCCAGTTGTGAAATTTCCTCGCTCCTAAATAATTCAAAGTCGACTTTATTATAAGAAAAGTGAAGAGTTTGGGAACAACAGCAACTCAGCTCAGTAAACCGACAGAGAGGGGTCAGCGGATGCTGTAGGGCAGGGGTCTCAAACTCAATTTACCTGGGGGCCACTGGGTGCAGAAACTGGGTGAGGCTGGTCCGCAAGAAAATATTTCTTTAAAAATCCAACATGCACTTTTTAATGAATTCACCTTCTATGAATGGCTTTCCCGCCCTAGCAACATTAAAGTTAAAGTACCATTTATTATCACATGCTTGATGTGGCGAAATTATTCTCTGCATTTGACCCATCACCCTTGATCAACCCCTGGGAGGTGACGGGAGCAGTGGGCAGCAGCGGTGCCGCGCCCGGGAATCATTTATGGTGATTTAACCCCCAATTCCAACCCTTGATGCGGCCGACATTATTAAGGGCTGCCGTGACTGCACTGCCTTTAACGTCCTCTACAACAGTGGTTTTCAATCTTTTTTCAGTGCTGTACCCCCTGTGAACATTTTTTTAATTCAAGTACCCCCTAATCAGAGCAAAGCATTTTTGGTTGGAAAAAAGAGATAAACAAGTAAAATACAGCACTATGTCATCAGTGTGTTAATTGTCCAACAAAGCGCCACAACACAATAAGCACCAATTCTGGTTCTATGGTCATCATCACACTTTTTCCTCTTTGTCGTTACTGGTATTCTTATGTGTGACACCACAAAACTTAAAGCATCGGGGGTGTAAAAATGAAATAATGCAATTATTTGTATCTATTTAGAAATTGTTTTGTTAAAACAAAACAAAAAGGTAAAAAATATATTTTTAATTAGTAACATCAACATTTAAGCTTTTCTCTTTACATGCCTTTTTGCACTGTTTTGCCTCTTTTTGCTATTTGTTTTATATAATATGCCATGGATCTGCGGATAGGTTGATTGGCAACACTAAAATTGGCCTTAGTGTGTGAATGTGAGTGTGAATATTGTCTGTCTATCTGTGTTGGCCCTGCAATGATGTGGAGACTTGTCCAGGGTGTACGCCGCCTTCCGCCCGATTGTTGCTGAGATAGGCACCAGCGCCCCCCGCCACCCCAAAGGGAATAACCGGTAGAAAATAGATGGATGGATGGAATATGCCATGGGTAGTGATGGCTACCATTCACCTTTGAATCAACACAGTACCAATTGCCGGGACCTGGGAATCAAAACCGGTATTAAACGGTACCAATTTTTGGTACTTTTGTTCGTGTTAATAAATGTTAATTGCTTAAAAATAAAATGTGTTTTTTTAATGAAACATTTAAAAATGAGCTGAGTATGACAACTGTGATGTCCAGTTGTTATATCTTTTTTCTTATTACATATCTGAGTCCCATTTGCAGGTATTATAGGACATTTGCATGCAGTAGTGCATTGCTTAGTCACAGAGTAGTCCCTGCCATCAAGATGAATTTTGTAAGTATTTTTAAGTATCATACTTTCTACACACCAGCTGTTTGATTGTAACGTGCATCTTAGTTGTAGTTTTTATTACAACATTTGGAGGAGTTGAAATCGCCATGTAAAATCGCTAATGCTAATCAGAGGTATGGTTATGGCTAAGGCAATGTAAATTAACATCTAGCTAGTGTTTATAGGTATTTGAAAATAGAGCTTTTACTTTCAATTCCAGCGTTTTCTATCAGGCATGCATTGAAAATTAAAAAAAATGTAAATGATTGTTTCCCAGCCAAGTGTTTGCTGTCCAAATCTGCAACTGAACATGGCATCCGTCACAAGCAACAAAGTATCAAAACATGGCACCTTTTGATTTTACGTGAATTATACCCAGTAGTACTTAAACAATTTGGTCGGTCCCTCTTAATTGTCCCGTGCTCACAAGGTTTACTGAAACCCTTTTATTTATGGATGAGGTCTATTTTCTCAAAATGTATACAAGCAATATGACTTTAGAGGCTGTAACCCCCTGAGAACTAGCGTCCTTTGCATCCATCCATCCATCCATTTTCTACCGCTTATTCCCTTTCGGGGTCGCGGGGGGCGCTGGCGCCTATCTCAGCTACAATCGGGCGGAAGGCGGGGTACACCCTGGACAAGTCGCCACCTCATCGCAGGGCCAACACAAATAGACAGACAACATTCACACTCACATTCACACACTAGGGCCAATTTAGTGTTGCCAATCAACCTATCCCCAGGTGCATGTCTTTGGAAGTGGGAGGAAGCCAGAGTACCCGGAGGGAACCCACGCATTCACGGGGAGAACATGCAAACTCCACACAGAAAGATCCCGAGCCTGTGCAGTGGACATTTTTTTTAATTTTATTTTTTTATTTTTTTTTGTTGATCAATCCAACAAAACCATACACAACAATACCATTATAATGCAATCCAATTACAAAACCAAACCCGACCCAGCAACATTCAGAATAGCAATACACAGAGCAATTGAGAGGACACACAAACATGACACAGAACAATCTAGAAGTAGTGAAACAAACATGAGTATTATCAAATCAAATCAAATCAAATCAACTTTATTTATAAAGCACATTTAAAATTTACCGCTGGGGAAGCCTTAAGTGCTGTACAATGGGCAGGTTAAAAGATAATACGAGAACCGAGCAAACAACACAACACAAACAGAACATGATAAAAAAAACATAAAAACAGGTTCACAGCAATGGGGCACCATTGCAGAATAAATACCACTCAGTGTTAAAAGCTAAGGAATAAAAGTATGTTCAACAACATTATCAATATTATTAACAATTTCAACATGGCAGTGATTAAAAATCCCTCATTGAAATTATCATTACAGACATTTATAAAAAAATAAAAATAAAACATGAACAATAGTGTCACAGTGGCTTACACTTGCATCACATCTCATAAACTTGACAACACGGTGTCCAATATTTTCCACAAAGATAAAATAAGTCATATTTTTGGTTCATTTAATAGTTAAAACAAATTTAAATAATGGATCCCATATTCCAAAAATTATCTAAACTAAATGCAGTTTTTTATACTGATATCATCTCCATAGCTTGTGTATGCCAGTCAGAATTTGTTGGACTATCAACATGACGCTTTTTTGTTATTATGCATAGTGAAAGAAATGCAGTTTTACTCTTGGATGACACGTGACTAAATTGATGCATATCCCCGAGTGGACATTTGTTTTTGGTTTATTTATTTGGTTAAGGCTTCATATTTAGAAAAATACAAAACAAACAAAAAAAAAACCCAACAAGCCCTCATTTGCAAAAGGGCACCTCACAAGCATATACAATAAATATGCTAGAGCATGTTTAAAAATGTAAAAGTCAACCTGTGTTAGTGCTTTCATTGTAAATCCTGCACTGCAAATTCACTTTAAACATGTGAGGTAATTTAAAGGTCATTAAAATGTGCAGTGTGTGTTTATAATGCACATAAATTACATTCTACCTTGCGCGTGTGTGTGTGTGCTTGTGTGTGTGTGTGTAATGCACAAACATTGCAGAAGGCATAATTAGTGCCAGCTCTGTGACGTAGACGACGTAAGGCCGAAACGGATGCTGCGAGTGGCAGCAACAGCATCTTCTGCTCCAGCCCGCCTGCCCCGTCTCTGACTTCATTTCCTCCGGCTCTGACGCAGATCCCCCCCCCCCCATCCTTAACACACACACACACACACACACACACACACACACACACACACACACACTCCCCAGCAACCTTCTCTCATCATGTTTTTTCCTCACTCATTTATACGTCCTTTTTTTTTGTTGTAATTTATATGCTAAGCCTTGCGCTGCAGTGCTCCACATACCTAGGTGACGTGCTCGCTTTGAAATTGCAACCGCATTCTCTTTCATTTATAATTGTGCGAGTAGAGTATTGTAAGTTAAATAACAAACCAAACCGTTCTTGCACGTGCATGAGTTCCTGAACAATAAACTCCACATCGCAGCGTATTTTGCATCCTTTGAGACGTTGACATTGATTCTTATTTTCCTCCCAAGTCTGTGTGCCAGATGTAAGATGAGGTATAGATAATTCAAGATTTCCCATTATGCACCATGATGCAAAGAAAAAACTTACATATACACACACTGTGCATATACTTTCACTGTACCAACATACATATACACATACTGTACATATACAAATACATATACATACATACACTCATGCATATAATCATGTTTCATCAAATATATATTAACGTTGTTGCCTTAGGGGAAACTGGGTAACACATGGCACACTAACGAAGCTTAACCTAATGTTACTATAACAATCTACAAGGTTAATATAGTTGGCTTCTCTTTCTTCCCCTCTATGTATCAGTTTCTTTTGTATTTCAAGTTATTATATATATGTATTGTTGCATTTGAACAATCATATTGTTGATAATCGAGGTAATTGTTGTTATTATTAATGATCAATAGTGCTATTTCTATTGGTATTTGTATTGCTCCATGTGGAAGTTGCCCTTGTTGGTTCCTCAGACCACCAAACACTGCCACGAGAGCCCGGATCAGGGTTACAACACTGTTTATTTGCATAAATTAGTGAAGGGTTTTGCTTTCCAGCAATCTGTCTTTCCGTGTCCGTGTCTCTCTCGCTGTCCCTCCAGCTCCAACAATGTGTCTCATCTCGGCTGCTGCTAATAAAGGTGACTAGATTGGATATCAAGGTCCACCTGGGCCATCCACTCACCTGTAGCTGTCTTCGAGGCCGGTCCTGGCACACCCCGTTCCGCGGAAGAGCCGCAGGCCACGCTCCCTTCCACACTCCATTTGTAATGTAGTAACTTTCATTGTCATTTCTGTATTATTATTTATTTCACTAACTGCTTCTTTTCTATCACTTTTACCATCATATTTGTACATATCCTATTTGTTGATGTTGTTGTATTGTTGTTGTTGTTATTGTTGTGTTTGCTGTTGTTGTTTTTGTCTCTCTGTCTTATCTCACTCTTATCCCCACAATTTCCCTCTCTGTCTTCCTTTTTCCCCCTTTTCATCCATTCCTGTTCCGGCCTGACTGCACCAAATAATAATATAAATCCATTTAATAAAGTCAAATACAAATAAGTCAAAAAGAGAAGTATCCCACACTTCTCTTTTGTAAAATAAATTCGTACAGCCAATATGGGCATCTACATCAAAAATATGATTTGCCTGACAAACTGGACAGGACAAAAAAACAAAGAACAAAAAACTTCAAAGCGGATCTATCGCCTCACACTAAAGTTAGGGCCGTTATTCTACTCAGGTTGCCATAAAAGGCAACCTTCACTTGTTTAGCCTGTTTCCTGTTGATGAGCCAGCGCTGCCTCCACCTCTCCTGCAGGAACATGCAGCCAGATACGTTAGCAGACGCTCGCTGTTGTGTAATCTACACTATACGTATATACATGTATGCATATAATGTGCAGTACAATATTTTTAATAGCTCAACCGATGTTCCTAACATCGTCATTAAGGCACTAGAATAGGATAGAAATGTAATACAAACCCTGTTTCCATATGAGTTGGGAAATTGTGTTAAATGTAAATATAAACGGAATACAATGATTTGCAAATCTTTTTCAACCCATATTCAGTTGAATATTCTACAAAGACAACATATTTGATGTTCAAACTGATAAACATTTTTTTTTTGCAAATAATCATTAACTTTAAAATTTGATGCCAGCAACACGTGACAAAGAAGTTGGTAAAGGTGGCAATAAATACTGATAATGTTGAGGAATGCTCATCAACACTTATGTGAACATCCCACAGGTGTGCAGGCTAATTGGGAACAGGTGGGTGCCATGATTGAGTATGAAAACAGCTTCCCAAAAAAATGCTCAGTCTTTCACAAGAAAGGATGGGACGAGGTATACCCCTTTGTTCACAACTGCGTGAGCAAATAGTCAAACGGTTTAAGAACAACGTTTCTCAAAGTGCAATTGCAAGAAATTTAGGGATTTCAACATCTACGGTCCATAATATCATCAAAAGGTTCAGAGAATCTGGAGAAATCACTCCACGTAAGCGGTATGGCCGAAAAAAACAACATTGAATGACCGTGACCTTCGATCCCTCAGACGGCACTGTATCAAAAACCAACATCAATCTCTAAAGGATATCACCGCATGGGCTCAGGAACACTTCAGAAAACCACTGTCACTAAATACAGTTCATTGCTAGATCTGTAAGTGAAAGGTAAAGCTCTACCATGCAAAGCGAAAGCCATTTATCAACAACATCCAGAAACGCCGCCGGCTTCTCTGGGCCCGAGGTCATCTAAGATGGACTGATGCAAAGTGGAAAAGTGTTCTGTGGCCTGACGAGTCATTATTTCAAATTGTTTTTGAAAATAATCGACATCGTGTCATCCGGACCAAAGGGGAAGCGAACCATCCAGACTGTTATCGACGCAAAGTTCAAAAGCCAGCATCTGTGATGGTATGGGGGTGCATTAGTGCCCAAGGCATGGGTAACTTACACATCTGTGAAGGCATCATTAATGCTGAAAGGTACATACAGGTTTTGGAACAACATGCTGCCATCTAAGTCCCCCTGCTTTTTTCAGCAAGACAAGGCCAAGCCACATTCAGCACGTGTTACAACAGCGTGGCTTCGTAAAAAAAAGAGTGCGGGTACTTTCCTGGCCCGCTTGCAGTACAGACCTGTCTCCCGTCGAAAATGTGTGGCGCATTATGAAGCATAAAATACGACAGCGGAGAACCCGGACTGTTGAACGACTGAAGCTCTACATAAAACAAGAATGGGAAAGAATTCCACTTTCAAAGCCTCAATAATTAGTTTTCTCAGTTCCCAAACGTGTTGTTAAAAGAAAAGGTGATGTAACACAGTCGTGAACATGCCCTTTCCCAACTACTTTGGCACGTGTTGCAGCCATGAAATTCTAAGTTAATTATTATTTACAAAAAAAAATTTAAGTTTATGAGTTTGAACATCAAATATCTTGTCTTTGTAGTGCATTCAATTGAATATGAGTTGAAAATGCTTTGCAAATAATTGTATTCCGTTTATATTTACATCTAACACAATTTCCCAACTCATATGGAAACAGGGTTTGTTGAATACAGCTCAACAGTTTCAAAACAATTAATACAACTGATACACTTTGCAGAGTGTTTATAGCTATTGCTTATTTCCAACTTTTATATAAATAACATATTCCAGCACATGAACTCTAAAATAACACACAGTGACATAAAATACAAAATTCCAATTAAGACCTTAAAGTGGTTGTATTATGATGTTTTTCTACATTCAAAACACTTCCTTGTTGTCTACATAATATGCAATGGTGGTTCTTTAGGCAAAAATGTTGTATAGATTATCAATCAATCCATCAAAGTTTATTTATATAGCCCTTAATCACAAGTGTCTCAAAGGGTTGCACAAGCCACAACGACATCAGATCCCACATCAGGGCAAGAAAATAACTCAACCTAATGGGATACAATGAGAAACCTTGGAGGGGACCGCAGATGTGGGGACCCCAAACGGCTCAATTGGACGATGTATGAAGGAAAGCAAGATTGTTTTATAAATATCTTCGCCACAGCTATATGGTTTGACTTAAAATTTTCGGGACTCATAATATCCCAAATACATGAAAAATCGGTATCAATAGGTAAGACAAGTAGGTTTTGCATTATAAGTCAACTTTAGGACCAAACGAGTCACCATAACAGCAGCAAACCAGAAAAGACACACAAGAAATATTACATTTCTCCTTGGGTAAGAACACTCAGATTAGACTGATCGAAAATGTTTTTAAGAATTGTTTATTAGATATATTTATTACAATGAGAGAGGCCTAAAACCGTGTGGGGATCTACTGACTGCACTCTTCCAAACTCAAATAGGGAATTGTGGAATCATTATATTCTCGAGAGAATTCAGCCAGAAAACATGCATGACATTAAGTTAATTCTATTTCAAAACATTGAATACCACAGTTTGACATGTTTTATTTATTTATTTGCACAATATAAACAGTACAAAAAACCCCGTAGAGACAAGAAATGAGTAATGACGAATACATAATGAGAAATAAAAAAATAAGTGTATGTGCCAAAATAAACCCAAAAAGGCTTATGCAAGGTTCTCACCTAAAGCAGTAAATCAACAAATACAATTAATCATAGTATATAGAAAACATAAGATGCAGTGCTAAAATCACAATATTTCAATTATTCTGCCAAAATTTAATACAAATACAGTAAATAATAAACAGTTTGTGACGTCTTCGGGGCATCGTGATGCGAGTGGTGCTTCTTTCAAGATGCGGATCGGGCTCGGACACAGCGTACAGAGGAAAAATAATGATTCATTAAAACTCAACAGGCTCAGAACAAAAACACTGCTGCTAAGGCAAAAAGACAAACAAAGAGCTACTAGCGTGTGAGCTAGGGAATCAAAACAGAACACTTGCTCAAGGCACAACTGGCAAAACAAGGAGCTAGCGTGTGAGCTAGGAAAACAGCGAGCTAAACGAGAAAACTGGCAAGTCCAAAACAGTTAGGTTACCATAGAGGGGAGTCCACGAAGTCATCGATAGCGTGGAGCAAAACTTGACGAGACGAGGATGAGTAAATGAAAAAGGCAGGGTTTAAGGCCTACTGAAACCCACCACTACCGACCACGCAGTCTGATAGTTTATATATCAATGATGAAATATTAACATTGCAACACATGCCAATACGGCCGGTTTAGTTTACTAAATTGCAATTTTAAATTTCCCGCGAAATGTCCTGTTGAAAACGTCGCGGAATGATGGCGCGTATGATGACGTGTGCTTGTGACGTTATTGGTTGTAGCGGACATTTTATCCCAGCCCCACTCACGGCTAAAAGTCGTCCGATTTAAGCGCATAATTACACCGTATTTTGGACATCTGTGTTGCCGAATCTTTTGCAATTTGTTCAATTAATAATGGAGACTATAAAGAAGAAAGCTGTTGGTGGAAAGCGATGTATTGCAGCTGCCTTTAGCACCGAGACACAGCCAGTGTTTCTTTGTTTGTTGTGAAGCTTTAATATGGAACAGAGCGGTCAAGCGAACATGTTTCTCTACCGCATGTCAACCGGCAGGTTTCGGTGAAAAAAATGTGGTAATAAGTCGGCTCTTACCGGGGACATGAGCGGAGCTTGCGTTCTCCTGCAGCTGTCAAAGAGGCAGCTGCGACTTTCTTGGCTCCTCCATGGCTTCCATCAGAGACACTGGCGGTCACCACACCCCTCCGACTTTCAGGTATGACTTTATAGTCTCACTAAAACACAAGTAATACAATAAGCAGATAAGGGATTTTCCAGAATTATCCTAGTAAATGTGTCTAATAACATCTGAATCGCTCCCACTGTATAGTCTTTTTGTTTTGTTTTATTTGTTTCCTTTATTATTCACTCTAACTTTCCTCATCCACTAATCTTTAATCCTCGCTCAAGCTAATGGGGAAATCGTCGCTTTCTCGGTCCGAATCGCTCCTGCTGCTGGTGGTCATGATTGTAAACAATGTGAGGATGTGAGGAGCTCCACAACCCGTGACGTCACGCGCACATCGTCTGCTACTTCCAGTACAGGCAAGGCGTTTTTATTAGCGACCAAAAGTTGCGAACTTTTTCGTCGATGTTCTCTACTAAATCCTTTCAGCAAAAATATGGCAATATCGCGAAATGATCAAGGATGACACATAGAATGGACCTGCTATTCCTGTTTAAATAAGAAAATCTCATTTCAGTAGGTCTTTAAATACTGATACAATAATCAGGACACCGGTATGCGTAAAGCAAGAGCAGGTGGGACAAATCAGAAACTATGGTAACGGAACAAACAGAGATGTGCACAAACAAACACAGTGACTCGGTTGTCTTTTTTTTTTTTTTTTTGCTTTTTGCATATTCTAAAACATCTTTCCCCTAAATTAATTATTTTCAAACATAAAATGTCCAAATGAACTAAACTTTCCATCCTACAGCCACTGTGAGACCAAACCAATCAGATTATACCGTTTGGTGTCATGGCCAATGATTGTCTCAGCCTCAGTTGGCATTACTATATTGGATTTAATGAGTGTCTACAGCGCTCTCATAATGTTGAAAAACATATTTGGCAGGTTTGAAACAGTTTAGCCTTTTTATGATCTAAATATAAAAATATTTAATGTATAATTAATGAGGGCTTCACGGTGGCAGAGGGGTTAGTGCGTCTGCCTCACAATACGAAGGTCCTGCAGTCCTGGGTTCAAATCCAGGCTCGGGATCTTTCTGTGTGGAGTTTGCATGTTCTCCCCGTGAATGCGTGGGTTCCCTCCGGGTACTCCGGCTTCCTCCCACTTCCAAAGACATGCACCTGGGGATAGGTTGATTGGCAACACTAAATTGGCCCTAGTGTGTGAATGTGAGTGTGAATGTTGCCTGTCTATCTGTGTTGGCCCTGCGATGAGGTGGCGACTTGTCCAGGGTGTACCCCGCCTTCCGCTGAGATAGGCGCCAGCGCCCCCCGCGACCCAGAAAGGGAATAAGCGGTAGGAAATGGATGGATGGATGGTATAATTAATGATTACTACTTTGCAGAAATTCATTTATCGCAATCATGTCTGGAATGAATCAACAGCAAAAAATGAAGGGTTACTGTATATACCACAGGTATCAAACTCAAGGCCCGAGGGCCAGATCTGGCCCACCACATCATTGAATAAGGCCTGCAAAAGCCTGGGAAAAGTGTGTGGTAATAAAATACTTCTTTTTTTTTTTTTTACTAAATGCAAATAATTATTTCGATATTGACACAAAAAAATGCTAATCTTTTAAACATTATTATCTAATGCCAAATATTATTTTATTACAAAGAGTATTAAAAATGATGGTAGTAAAGATGAAAATAAAGAGTTGAATATTGGCTTGTCACTTTTAAGTATAATTTATCCATTAATTTATACATAAAAAATATAATAAGTGCACAGGCAATAATGCAATAATTTGAGATGATATTTATATTAATGTTATCAAATGCCCATCCATCCATCCCACCCAGATACATTTGAATTTTGATTAATCACAGGTTATTGCCCGCATGCAAAAGTTCAATTGATTTTTAAAAAGTGGCCCTCTGAAAGCAGCCATTACTGCAATGTGGCCCTCAATGAAGACGAGTTTGACACCCCTGGTATTTAATGTATCTTCTTTATGGTCTACAATGAACTATTTAATGTTCTAACAAGGCAGATTAAACAAGGAAACAAATGTTTATCTTACTAATAGTTCATCTGAAATGTAAAAAAATTTTTTTTTACTATCCATACTTGCAGAATTACAGTACCGTATTTTTGTATTGTGACGTGAATCCATTCAAGACAATTAAAAAGCATTTGCAATATTGCAGCTCATACACATTTTTTGTCTACATACTGTAATAGGCAGAAAATACTCAATATAGGACCAAAAGTGTTCTTTCTCTATATAAATGACATTTGTAAAGTTACAAAGGTCTTAACGTTACTATTATTTGCCGATGATACAACTGGGTTTTGTTCAGGAGAGAACACACAGAAGATAATAACAGAAGAAATTAACAAATTAAAAAGATGGTTTGACAAAAACAGACTATCTTTGAATCTCAGTAAAACTAAAATAATTATATTGGGTACCAGTGGGAGGAGAAATTAGATGAAGTGGATATTGAAAGGGTAGAAGAAAACACATTTTGAGTGTAATAATAAATGATGAAATGTATTGGAAATCTCATGTCAAAAATATACAACATAAAGTACCAAGAAACAAGTCAATAACGAACAAAGCAAAACATGTTCTGGACCAAAAATCACTTCATATTCTCTACTGCTCGCTAGTGTTACCATATCTGAGTTATTGTGTAGAAATATGTGGAAATAACTACAAATGTGCGCTTCATTCACTAACGGTGTTACAAAAAAGATCAGTTATAATAATACACAATGTTTGATACAAACATACAAACCCTTTATTTATTGAATCACAATAATTGAAATTTAACAATTTGGTGCATTTGCAAACAGCTAAAATTATGTGCAAAGCAAACTATAACCTGCTGCCCAAGAATGCTCAACAATTCTTCTCAACAAAAGAGGAGGAAAAAAACCTTAGAGGAAAATCGAATTTAAAACATTTGTATGCTCGTACAACACTTAAAACCTTTAGCAAATCAGTTTGTTGAATTAAATATTGGAATGGATTAACCAAAGAAATTAAACAAAGCACCACAATGATTCAGTTTAATCAATCAATCAATCAATGTTTACTTATATAGCCCTAAATCACTAGTGTCTCAAAGGGCTGCACAGACCACCACGACATCCTCGGTAGGCCCACATAAGGGCAAGGAAAGGAAAACTCACACCCAGTGGGACATCGGTGACAATAATGACCCAGTGGGACGTCGGTGACAATGATGACTATGAGAACCTTAGAGAGGAGGAAAGCAATGGATGTCGAGCGGGTCTAACATGATACTGTGAAAGTGCAATCCACAATGGATCCAACACAGTCGCGAGAGTCCAGTCCAAAGCGGATCCAACACAGCAGCGAGAGTCCCGTTCACAGCGGAGCCAGCAGGAAACCATCCCAAGCGGAGGCGGATCAGCAGCGCAGAGATGTCCCCAGCCGATACACAGGCGAGCAGTACATGGCCACCGGATCGGACCGGACCCCCTCCACAAGGGAGAGTGGGACATAGAAGAAAAAGAAAAGAAACGGCAGATCAACTGGTCTAAAAAGAGAGTCTATTTAAAGGCTAGAGTATACAAATGAGTTTTAAGGTGAGACTTAAATGCTTCTACTGAGGTGGCATCGCGAACTGTTACCGGGAGGGTATTCCAGAGTACTGGAGCCCGAACGGAAATACAAAACGGGATACAATGGCTATGATACTAAAAGGGGTCGGATTAAATAAACTCTTCTTCTTCCTACTCCTTTTCGGATGTGCTGTAATGAAACAACTGGGATTATGTGATGAATTACATTGTATTGTATGCATGTTCGAAAAAAACTTGTCAGGCTGGCCCTGACAGTTTTTTTGTGTTGTAGTTTTTTCCTGTGTGTGTAGTATTTCCTGTCAGCGCTCCTATTTTGTTGGTTTCCTCTCTTTCACCCTGACGGCTGTTTCCCCTCAGCTGCGGCTGATTGGCACCTGGTCACACCTGGTGTCAATCAGCCTGGTCCTATTTGAACCTGTTTTGTCCTCCACTCGAGTGCTGGATTATTGTATTGCATTGTCGTTGCTACCTGTCGTGTCGTGTCGTGTCAATGCAGCGTTGCGGTAAGCTATATTTGGTAGCGGTTTGTAGCTTACTGTCTTTTGTTCCCTACTTCCAAGTTTGTTTGTTCTTAGCCAAGTTTGTTATCCGCCTCGTGCGCGCTTTTTGTTGTACCCCTTTTGTTTGGTTTTGTGTTATTGTTTTATTAAACCATGTTTCCTTACTCAAGGCTTGCCTCCTTCTCTGCATCTTGGGGTTTGTCACCAACTAGATCAGAGGTCACCAACGTGGTGCTCGCTGGCACCAGGTAGCCTGTAAGGACCAGGTGAGTCGCCCGCTGGCCTGTTCTAAAAATAGCTCAAATAGCAGCACTTAGCAGTGAGCTGCCTCTTTTTTTTAAATTGTATTTATTTACTAGTAACCTGGTCTCGCTCTGCTCGACATTTTTGATTCTAAGAGAGACAAAACTCAAATAGAATTTAAATATCCAAGAAAATATTTTCAAGACTTGGTCTTCACTTGTTTAAATAAATTCATTTATTTTTTTTACTTTGCTTATAACTTTCAGAAAGACAATTTTAGAGAAAAAAATACAACCTTAAAACCGATTTTAAGATTTTTAAACACATATACCTTTTTACCTTTTAAATTCCTTCCTCTTCTTCCCTGACAATTTAAATCAATGTTCAAGTATTTTTTTTTTTTTATTGTAAAGAATACTAAATACATTTTTATTTAAATCTTCATTTTAGCTTCTGTTTTTTCGACGAAGAATATTTGTGAAATAGTTCTACAAACTTATTATGATTAAAATAAAAATAAAAATATTCTGGCAAATCTAGAAAATCTTTAGAATCAAATTTAAATCTTATTTCAAAGTATTTTGAATTCCTTTTAAAATGTTTGTTCTGGAAAATCTAGAAGAAATAATGATTTGTCTTTGTTAGAAATATAGCTTGGTCCAATTTGTTATATATTATAACAAAGTGCACATTGGATTTTAACTTATTTATAACATGTCATCAAAATTCTAAAATTAATCTTCCATCCATCCATTTTCTACCGCTTATTCCCTTTCTGGGTCGCGGGGGGCGCTGGCGCCTATCTCAGCTTAGAAAATTAATCTTAATCAGGAAAAACAACTAATGATGTTCCATTAATTCCATTTTTAATTTTTTCAAAAATATTTGAATTAGGTAGTTTTTCTCTTAATTTTTTTCGGTTGAATTTTAAAAACTCGAAATTGAAGATAAACTATTTTTCAAAATTTAATTTTAATTTTTTTCGTTTTTTTTCCTCTTTTAAACCGTTTTAAACCCACATATGGTTCTCATAGCCATCATTGTCACCGACGTCCCACTGGGTGTGAGTTTTCCTTGCCCTTATGTGGGCCTACCGAGGATGTCGTAGGGGTTTGTGTTGTGGTTTGTGCAGCCCTTTGAGACACTAGTGATATAGGGCTATATAAGTAAACATTGATTGATTGATTGATTGAACTAACTCTGACAAAACTGACACTGAACTGAACTGAAGAATCAAGGCACTAATAAACAATTTCCGCAAAACATTGAGCGTTTGATAATAAATAGATATAGACGACAGTAGAGCAAAGTGTAAGCTGAACGCCTCTTGATGTCTTAAAGGGGAACATTATCACCAGACCTATGTAAGCGTCAATATATACCTTGATGTTGCAGAAAAAAGACCATATATTTTTTAACCCATTTCTGAACTCTAAATGGGTGAATATTGGCGAATTAAACACCTTTCTATTTATCCCTCTCTGAGCGACGACGTCAGAACGTGACGTCACATCGGTACTCAATGCCATTTTTCCCTACCACAACACGCATCGAGTCAAATCAGCTCTGTTATTTTCAGTTTTTTCGACTATTTTCCGATACCTTGGAGACATCATGCCTCGTCGGTGTGTTGTAACAACACGATCAGGGACGGATTCAAGTTGATTTACGTAGAATGTGCATCGATTAGCACGGCATGCTAATCGATGCTAACATGCTATTTAGGCTAGCTGTGTGTACATATTGCAGCATTATGCCTCATTTGTAGCTATATTTGCATCCAGCCTTTCCCTCCATCCACATTTAATGCCAAACAAACAAATACCAGTCGACTGATTTAAGTTGCTCCAGTGTCAAGAAATGCTAAAGTCCCTTGTTTAGTTTTTACCGGCGATGCTACGACAGAGATGGCACAGAGATGACAAGAATATCTGGATATCGTGCGACACTCAAAGCAGATGCATTCCCAACGATAAAGTCAACGAAATCACAAAGGTGAGTTGTATTGATGTTATTGACTTATGTGCTAATCAGACATATTTGGTCGCGGCATGACTGCCAGCTAATCGATGCTAACATGCTATATAGGCTATGTACATTTGAAACTATATTTACATCCAGCGTTTCCTTCAACCCACATTTAATGCGAAACAAACACGTACCAATCGACGGATTTAAGTTGATCCAGTGTCAATGCAAAAGTCCTGATCGTTTGGTCCGCACCTTTTACCGGCGATGCTAAGACAGACGTGCATGGCCGAATAGCGTCAATAGCTATTTGCACAACAGCATCAGTTTCTTCTTCAATTTCGTTTTCGCTTTCTGCCTCCATACTCCAACCATCTGTTTCAATACATGCGTAATCTGTTGAACCGCTTAAGCCGCTGAAATCCGAGTCTGAAGCCGAGCTAATGTCGCTATATCTTGCTGTGCGATTCGCCATTGTTTGTATTGGAATCGCTATGTGACGTCACAGGGAAATGGACAGTGGCTTGGGCAAGTAGCGAAAATCAAGCACTTTAAAGCTTTTTTCAGGGATATTCTGGGAGGGGTAAAATTTTGAAAAAAACTTTGAAAAATAAAATAAGCCACTGGGAACTGATTTTTATTGGTTTTAACCCTTTTGAAATTGTGATAATGTTCCCTTTTAATGGTGACTTCCAAGTTGAATCCAAACACTGAGACATCGAGAACATAGAGTTATAAACAAAGATCTCATCTTTTCTCCGGGGCCTGCGCGTCTCCTCTGGGTGTGTTTAACAAACTCCAGTCTGACAGGCACCCTTACAAGGCAGGTACGTTAATGGCGTGTTTTGATTTGGATTTCCATTAACCTAAATGATGTACTTATCGCGCGTTTGTCCTAATGGATCATGGCGCATAGTGACGTCCATTGACGTCACGCGTCGAGATGATCCGCAATGCAGTCGCATGCAAATGTGTCCGTGCCGGGCTTTTTGTGTAAATGGAGCCCCGCTTTCTTCCTCTTTATTTTTTTTTTTTCTTTTTATGATTGCATTTTGAGACAAATAAAGAGCAGCAAAATAAGAGTGATCTGCTTCTCGCCTGTCGAGCTAGTTACGAGCCAAGCTGTGAAGATGTGCATAGCTCCCTCAGCCCCCCAGGGACCCTGTATTTTCATGGGCCTGCCTCTGACGTCAATGCGCCGGCTGTCCTGTGGATTGTCAGAACAGACTATTCAGTTGGGGGGGAGGGGACTGCAAGTCTCTGTAGTGTGTGTGTGTGTGTTTCATGTGATGTGTGAGTGCGTGCCTCCGTGAATGTGACCATGCACTTCTGTGTGTGAGTGTGGGTGCTTGCATGTGATCTGTAAATGTTTTACTTACATATGGGGTCTCTGTCTGTGTGTGTGTGTGTGTATGTGCAAAAAGTGTGTACATTTGCCTCGAATTGGAAATGCGCCTAAGTGGATAAGGTCAGTGATAAAGGGGTAGGGGGCAAATGTGAGTGTGTGAACAAGCTCACATGTCTGGGGGATGCTGGAAGACAGAGGCTCTAGTCATCAAGAGGATGTTTGTTCAAAAACAGCCAAGAGGTTTCATCATGGCTGCCGACCACTTTGAGTCAGATGGCGAGCCCGCTGTGGACACAAGAATACAAACTGCTCTGTACATGTGACCACACGCAAACACACACACACATGCACACGCGTATTGACACGCACACACACATACACACACTCTTGTATTTCTTACCTTCGTGAGACCTCTGAAAAAAATGCCTCTTTCTTTAAGACCACCCTTTGTAGATATATAAAGATTTGTATTCACAACATTAATGATATATGCAAACTATGTAAATATAAAAAAGGCTTTTTGATTTTTTTTTTGTTTGTAATTGTTTTTTAATTTTCATTATTTACTTCGGCTTCCTCCCACTTCCAAAGACATGCACCTGGGGATAGGTTGATTGGCAACAATAAATTGGCCCTAGTGTGTGAATGTGAGTGTGAATGTTGTCTGTCTATCTGTGTTGGCCCTGCGATGAGCTGGCGACTTGTCCAGGGTGTACCCCGCCTTCCGCCCGATTGTAGCTGAGATAGGCGCCAGCGCCCCCCGCGACCCCGAAAGGGAATAAGCGGTAGAAAATGGATGGATGGATTATTTACTTCAAGTTATTACAGTCTCTATATACATATATGAATACAGTGGGGCAAAAAAAGTATTTAGTCAGCCACCGATTGTGCAAGTACACCCAGTTAAAATGATGACAGAGGTCTGTAATTTTCATCATAGGTACACTTCAACTGTGAGAGATAGAATGTGGAAAAAAAATCCAGGAATTCACATTGTAAGAATTTTAAAGAATTTATTTGTAAATTATGGTGGAGAGTAAGTATTTGGTCAACCATTCAAAGCTCTCAATGATGGAAGGAGGTTTTAGCTCAAAATCTCACGATACATGGCCCCATTCATTCTTTCCTTAACACGGATCAATCGTCCTGTCCACTTAGCAGAAAAACAGCCCCAAAGCATGATGTTTCCAACCCCATGCTTCACAGTAGGTGTGGTGTTCTTGGGATGCAACTCAGTATTCTTCTTCCTCCAAACAGGACGAGTTGAGTTTATACCAAAATGGATACATGGATGATACAGCAGAGGATTGGGAGAATGTCATGTGGTCAGATGAAACCAAAATAGAACTTTTTGGTATAAACGCAACTCTGTGTTTGGAGGAAGAAGAATACTGCGTTGCATCTCAAGAACACCACAACTACTGTGAAGCATGGGGGTAGAAACATCATGCTTTGGGGCTGTTTTTCTGCTAAGGGGACAGGACGATTGATCCGTCTTAAGGAAAGAATGAATGGGGCCATGTATCGTGAAATTTTGAGCCAAAACCTCCTTCCATCAATGAGAGCTTTGAATGGTTGACCAAATACTTATTTTTCACCATAATTTACAAATAAATTCTTTAAAATTCCTACAATAGGAATTCCTGGATTTTTTTTCACATTCTGTCTCTCAGAGTTGAAGTGTACCTATGATGAAAATTACAGACCTCTATCATTTTAAGAGGGAGAACTTGCACAATCGGTGGCTGACTAAATACTTTTTTGGCCTACTGTATATATACCGTATTTTTTTAACTATATGTCGCAGTTTTTTTCATAGTTTGGCCGTAGGTGCGACATATACTCCGGAGCGACTTATGTGTGAAATTATTGACGCATTAGCGTAAAATATCAAATAGTATAATATATCTCATTCGCGGAAGAGACGAAGAAAATGCCAGCAATCGTCACACACATGTCAACCAATAAGAATTCGGCGGGGGAGGGTCATGGCAGAAGTGCATTGTGGGTCATGGAATGCTAACTGCTATATGCTATATGCTACTGCTGTAGCTATTAAAATGAATAATTTCCTCATTGGCAGTAACTTATAAAAACTAAGAAGGGCTGAACAAAAATGGCACCGAAAAGAAAATCATGTACTGCAGATTAGAAGCTGGACGTAGTGAAATATGCAGCAGAAAACGACAAGTGGAAGCAGCGCATACCTTTGGAGTTGGCAGAGTTGTTTAGAAGCGACATCGAGGAAGAAGATTTTATGGGATTTAGCGATTAGGAGTGACAGAATGTTTGGTAAACGTATAGCATGTTCTATATGTTATAGTTATTTGAATGACTCTTACCATAAAATGTTACGTTAACATACCAGGCACCTTCTCAGTTGGTTATTTATGCGTCGTACAATGTACACTTATTCAGCCTGTTGTTCACTATTCTTTATTTATTTTAAATTGCCTTTCAAATGTCTATTCTTGCTGTTGGATTTTATCAAATAAATGTCCCCCCAAAATGCAACTTATCCTCCAGTGCTACGTATGTATTTTTTCTCCTTCTTTATTATGCATTTTCGGCCGGTGTGACATATACTCCGGAGCGATTTATAATCCAAAAAATACGGTATAGTTTTTTTTAAATACATTTTGGCTTTTGGCATTTGGCCTTTTATTATGGTGTAATGTTTGTATGTTTTTTAAAGTGCACTACAAATAAAGTTGGATTGAATGGATTGGATATAGCTGTGAAAAAACTATTACGCTTCACGTTTTCGGGTGAAAGTATTCATCCATTTTCTACCGCTTATTCCCTTTCGGGGTCGCGGGGGCCGCTGGCGCCTATCTCAGCTACAATCGGGCGGAAGGGGGGGTACACCATGGACAAGTCGCCACCTCATCACAGGGCCAACACAGATAGACAGACAACCTTCACACTCACATTCACACACTAGGGCCAATTTTTAGTGTTGCCAATCAACCTATCCCCAGGTGCATGTCTTTGGAGGTGGGAGGAAGCCGGAGTACCCGGAGGGAACCCACACATTCACGGGGAGAACATGCAAACTCCACACAGAAAGATCCCGAGCCTGGATTTGAACCCAGGACTGCAGGACCTTCGTATTGTGAGGCAGACGCACTAACCCCTCTTCCACCTACACACACTTGTTATTTCATGTTGATGAGCACTTTTAAAAATGACACTAATGGTAAATGGTAAATGGGTTGTACTTGTATTGTGCTTTTCTACCTCCAAGGTACTCAAAGCGCTTTGACACTACTTCCACATGTATCCATTCACACACACATTCACACACTGATGGCGGGAGCTGCCGTGCAAGGCACTAACCACAACCCATCAGGAGCAAAGGTGAAGTGTCTTGCTCAAGGACACTTAGTCAATTAGAACAATACCTGCTTTTTGGGAACACCCTTATCTTGATAGATTTCACCACCAGGGGTGCAAATTAGATCTTTATTTATTATTTTTTGTAATGTGCTTAAGGCCGATGACAAACGAGTCCCCTACCACAGATGGCCCCTGTGCCGAAATTTGGGTAACCCAGCTGGAGAACCTAACTATTAATGTCAATGTTTACTTTTGTGTGCACATTAAATCAACAAAAAATCCTGACTTTAAAGCAATGTTCACAAACTCTAGTATTTGGCTCTCTATTAAATGCAATGGTTTTCCGTATTGGGACCATGTTTTATGTCCTAACTTGTTCACTGGTTCTCATATGGAATGTACTTTTCTTTGTTGATTACTCAAGAAGGGCACACACACACACACACACACGTTTTTGTATTTCCTACCTTCTTGAGACCTCCTAAAAAAAGGCCTGATTCTTTAGGACTACCTTTTCTAGATATATAAAGATTTGAACATTAATAATTAATAATATATACATATATACTTTGCAAAATGTCACAATTTCACGAGAAAAACTTAGAATGTTGGCAGTACTATAATAAAAGTTCTAATTTTACTCAACACAAGTCAAAATTTTACAAGAAAAACTGAACATTTGTGCAATATTATGACTAAAGTTGGAATTTTACTCAACAAAAGTGGCAATTTTACAAGAAAACCATTCAATTTTTGCAATTGTATGAAAATAGTCGAAATTTTACTCCACAAAAGTCACAATTTTCCAAGAAAACTTTGCCAAAAGAAACAAATTGTCAACACTATAATAGAATTTTATATGTCAACTGTCACCATTTTGCATTAAAAAGTAATAATTTAACATGAAAAAGTAATATTTTACGAGAAAATATTGCAATATTACAGAAACAAAAAGAATATGAGAAACTGTTCCCAATTTTATAAGAAAAAATTAAACACATTGTGGGAAAAAGACTGCTTTTAGTAAAAAAAATGTTGGTTTTTTTGTTTGTAATTGGTTTTCAATCTTCATTATTTATTTTAAGTTATTACAGTATGTCTCTATGTACGTATTTTTTTTATTTTTTTTATACATTTTGGCCAAAGGGGACACATGTCAATTTCTTACACACACACTTGTTATTACATATGTTGGCCGGAGGGGGAGCACTTTTAAAACCCACACATAGTCAATTTGAAAAATCCCTCCTTTGTGGTACCACCCTCATTTTGACAGATTTCGCCACCAGGGGGGCAAATTAGATGCAATGGGCAAAACCATTGCATCTAATTCTTTATTAGATGCAATGGTTTTCTGTATTGGGATCATGATTTTTTCACCGGTCCTCATATGGAAGGTACTTTTCCTTGTTGATGTCTCAAGAACGGTATTTAATGTATGAACGGATATAGTATAATACATCAGGGAAGGGGCCCCGTGTTGAGGCGGCGACTTGTCCAGGGTGTACCCGACTTCCACCTGAAGACAGCTGGGGTAGGCTCCAGCCACCCCTGCGATCTTGAGAAGATCAAGGGATAAAACATGGATGGATGGATGGATGAATGGATAGATGGGCATCACGGAAGGTTCTAATTTTTTTATGGCTGTTAAGCAAAGGCATAATGTACATTATTTTACTTTTCAACTCACTTACTTTTCAGCAACCTGCACAATTTATATAACATGGTAATAGCAATCGCTATTTTTTCAGAATCAAAGTATATATATGTATATATATATATATATATATATATATATATCCATCCATCCATCCATTTCTACCGCTTATTCCCTTATATATATATATATGTATATATATATATATATACATATATGTATTTATCTTCATTGTGACTTTTCAAATGATGCTACATATTAGCAGTAATGCTACTTTTTGTAGCAACGCTTTTGCCCCACTCTTGACAAATTACAGTTGTCTGTTCAACATATTCCCACTTGAAGCCAAACCACCGCCAGACGATGGGAATTAATTCTTCCTTCACTTGTTACCAGATTCGCACTTTCTTTCTCTCGTATTACCACTCGCACGGCTCCGCTAGCATGACAGCTAATGTTACCCATGCCGCTACCTCTCTGCTCCGTGAGGGCGTATACGTACGTGGCGTATGTAAGAAGGTGCGCTTGCTGTCTGTGAGGACAGACAACAAATAGCGAGAAGAGCCTGTCGTGTAATGCCTGCAGCTAAAAGCAACTGCGTGAGAACGTATACTCGAATATCACGATATAGTCATTTTCTTTATCGCACAGAGACAAACCCGCAATATATACAGTATATCTGCCCAGCCCTACACCCACCTGTTCCCAAATGCATTTTCACCTGTGGGATGTTCCAAATAAGTGTTTGATGAGCATTCCTCAACATTCGCAGTCTTTTTTGCCACTTGTGCCAGCTTTTTTGAAACATGTTGCAGGATTCAAATGGCATCAAATTTGCAAAAATTAACGTTTTCCAGTTCCAACGTTAAGTATCTTGAGTTTGCAGTCCATTCAGTTGAATATAGGTACAAAGGGATTTGCAAATCATTGTATTCTGTTTTTATGTATGATTTACACAACGTGCCAACTTCACTTGGTTTTGGGATTTGTACATACCTCATTTTTACCACTTAGTCACGCTGAAATGGTCTGTGCATCTATCTGCCCGTATGTCAATTCATCGTCTACAGCGCTTGTCCTAATTTGTGTCACTTATAACCCAGCTGATTTTAAACTATAGTCTAATTGGCCACATTAAAGGCCTACTGAAATAAGATTTTCTTATTTAAACGGGGATAGCAGGTCCATTCTATGTGTCACACTTGATCATTTCGCGATTTTGCCTTATTTTTGCTGAAAGGATTTAGTAGAGAACATGGACGATAAAGTTCGCAACTTTTGGTCGCTAATAAAAAAGCCTTGTCTTTACTGGAAGTCACAGACAATGACGTCACAAGGGTGAGGGGTCCTCACATTGTTTATAATTGGAGCCTCAAGCTGTAAGAGCTATTCGGACCGAGAAAATGACAATTTCCCTATTAATTTGAGCGAGGAGGAAAGATTTGTGTTTGAGGATATTGATAGCGAAGGACTCGAAAAAAAAATGCAATTGCATTGGGACGGATTCAGATGTTTTTAGACACATTTACTAGGATAATTCTGGGAAATCCCTCATCTTTCTATTGTGTTGCTAGTGTTTTAGTGAGTTAAATAGTACAAGATAGTCGGAGGGGTGTGTCCACGGGTGTCTTGACGCCAGTCTCTGAGGGAACGACGCACCAATGGGCTGGGTGACCCTCGTTTTTCTCTGTATATGGGTTTGTAAGTCCTATTCATTGAGGTCACGGACCCCACTGAGAGTACTCAAACGCCGCTAATAAGGTGTAGCTGCCTAACTCTACAAAAATGCGGCAAGTGCTGGCATATATTGAGAAATCACATGTGAAATTTGCCAACTATAGCGTCCAACATTACGTCACACATGTTTAAAAGGAGGCAAAACATACCCTGGTGATTTCCTTAGGTGACGCGTCATCTGTGAAGAGAAACCAAAATATACAGTATATTAGTTATGCTAAAAGACAACAGACTACAAACCTTGTTTCCAAATGAGTTGGGAAATTGTGTTGAATGTAAATATAAACGGAATACAATGATTTGCAAATCATTTTCAACCCATATTCAATTGAATGCACTACAAAGACAAGATATTTGATGTTCAAACTCATAAACTTAATTTTTATTTTGCAAATAATAATTAACTTAGAATTTCATGGCTGAATCGCGTGCCAAAGTAGTTGGGAAAGGGCATGTTCACCACTGTGTTACATCACATTTTCTTTTAAAGGCCTACTGAAATAAGATTTTCTTATTTAAACGGGGATAACAGGTCCATTCTATGTGTCATACTTGATCATTTCGCGATATTGTCATATTTTTGCTGAAAGGATTTAGTAGAGAACATCGACGATAAAGTTCGCAACTTTTGGTGCTGATAAAAAAGCTTTGCCTTTACCGGAAGTCGCAGACGATGACATCACAAGGGTGAGGGCTCCTCACTTCCTCACATTGTTTATAATGGGAGCCTCCAGCAGCAAGAGCTATTCGGACCGACAAAATGACAATTTCCCCATTAATTTGAACGAGGATGAAAGATTCGTGGATGATGATATTGATAACAAAGGACTAGAAAAAAAATAAAAAATAAAATAAAGTTTAAAAAAAAGGCGATTGCATTGGGACAGATTCAGATGTTTTGAGACACATTTATTAGGATAATTCTAAGAAATCCCTTATCTTTCTATTGTGTTGCTAGTGTTTTAGTGAGATTAAATAGTACCTGATAGTCGGAGAGGTGTGTCCATGGGTGTCTTGAGGCCAGTGTCTGAGGGAAGTCGACGGCAGCTGCATGGACGGCGCAAGCTTGACTGATCTCCAGTAAGAGGCGACTTTTTACCACAATTTTCTCACCTAAACCTGCCGGTTGACAAGTGGTCGGGAACCATGTTCGCTTGACCGCTCTGATCCATAGTAAAGCTTCACCTCCGGGAATTTTAAACAAGGAAACACCATGTGTTTGTGTGGCAAAAGGCTAAAGCTTCCCACCTCCATCTTTCTACTTTGGCTTCTCCATTATTAATTGAACAAATTGCAAAAGATTCAGCAACACAGATGTCCAGAATACTGTTTAATTGCGCCATGAAAAGAGACGACTTTTGGCCGCAAATAGTGATGTGCTAATATCTCTGACAGTCCGTGACGTCACATGCATGCGTCATCATTCCGCGACGTTTTCAACAAGAAACTCCGCGGGAAATTTTAAATTGTAATTGAGTAAACTAAAAAGGCCGTATTGGCATGTGTTGCAATGTTAATATTTCATCATTGATATATAAACTATCAGAATGTGTGGTCGGTAGTAGTGGGTTTCAGTAGGCCTTTAAGTAGAGATCACACTTTAGACTTCGCCAGGTTACACCCTGGGCTGGTTGTCAACCAATCATATAAATGCATTACTTTAAAAATATATCAATTAGATATTGCCCCAAGTGGAGGAGTTCAAGTACCTAGGAGTCTTGTTCACGAGTGAGGGAAGAGTGGATCGTGAGATCGACAGGCGGGATCGGTGCGGCGTCTTCAGTAATGCGGACGTTGTACCGATCCGTTGTGGTGAAGAAGGAGCTGAGCCGGAAGGCAAAGCTCTCAATTTACTGGTCGATCTACGTTCCCATCCTCACCTATGGTCATGAGCTTTGGGTCATGACCGAAAGGATAAGATCACGGGTACAAGCGGCCGAAATGAGTTTCCTCCGCCGTGTGGCGGGGCTCTCTCTTAGAGATAGGGTGAGAAGCTCTGCCATCTGGGAGGGACTCAAAGTAAAGCCGCTGCTCCTTCACATTGAGAGGAGCCAGATGAGGTGGTTCGGGCATCTGGTCAGGATGCCACCCGAACGCCTCCCTAGGGAGGTGTTTAGGGCACGTCCAACCGGTAGGAGGCCACGGGGAAGACCCAGGACACGTTGGGAAGACTATGTCTCCCGGCTGGCCTGGGAACGCCTCGGCATCCCCCGGGAAGAGCTAGACAAAGTGGCTGGGGAGAGGGAAGTCTGGGTTTCCCTGCTTAGGCTGTTGCCCCCGCGACCCGACCTCGGATAAGCGGAAGATGATAGATGGATGGATGGATATTGCTTTATGTATTAGATCTTATTTCGCTGTAAGACGGTTAAAATATGTTACATTTTGTATTGTAGAATATTCAATTATTTTGTTGAGTTAATACTTTTTTTTAATCAATGGATCTCCTTTTGTCCATTTTTTTAAACATAAAATTAGTATTTTATGTTTGCTAAACTTATTTACAATCAAAATGCACCGTGACAAAATTGGTAAAAAAATGAAAGATATGTTTACCTTTTCACATTGCTTTCCTCAGCGTGTAGAGAAAAGTGACAATATGCGTCAGAGAGAATTCATTATGTTCTACAGTACGTGACCTCTGAATGGACCAGCTGCTGGAGAGTGTAGGAATGCCAGTGATTGATAGCGCACACGCTGACGTAAACTCGCCGCCGCTCCCACACCTTCCTCTCTGGCTCTCGATAGGATCAGAATGTAGCGCTGCGGCACAGAGGGTTTATGCTGGATCATGTTGCCTGACCACTCTGGTGAGCTGGTGAGGTGCACGTTGATAACTCAAGTGCACATCTTTGAATGCCGGGTAGATAGTGAGCTCTTTTCGTTTTGGAACGCCAGAAACTGTTCTCGGATTGGAAACAGGAACTATCACTATTCTGTTGACCTTTACTACAGAAAACATAACAAGAACGGCACGAAAAATGCAACTGTTATTTTAAAACCGTAGTACCGTAGACCTCCGCTCATTGCCAGGGTTACGTTTCGAGCCCATCCGCAAATAGCAAATACAGTGGTCCGGCAACTTAAGCGTCTTTTGAGATAAGAGCTTTCTCTCTGGTAACTGCTGTGCTGTAAGATGCAAGCAAAAACTTGAGTTCCAAGTATCGCCGCCATTATATATGGCAGAATCACAATCAGTGTCAAAAATATATGTTTTAATGGGCGCCTCACTAGCGTTTACCGTAGTACCTCAATTTATGAGCTTAAAGAGGAACATTATCACAATTTCTGAAGGGTTAAAACCAATAAAAATCAGTTCCCAGTGGCTTATTTTATTTTTGGAAGTTTTTCTAAAAATTTTACCCATCACGCAATATCCCGAAAAACGGCTTCAAAGTGCCTGATTTTAACCGTCGAGATATCCACCCGTCCATTATCCTGTGACGTCACACATAAGCAAACATGGCGGGTAGCACAGAAAGGTATAGCGATATTAGCTCGGATTCAGACTCGGATTTCAGCGCCGTAAGCGATTCAACAGATTACGCATGTATTGAAACAGATGGTTGGAGTGTGGAGGCAGGTAGCGAAAACCAAATTGAAGAAGAAACTGAAGCTATTGAGCCATATCACGACAGACAGCGGCACTGGAGGAAGCGAGGACGAATTCGGCGATCGCCTTCCAACCAACGATTGGTATGTGTTTGTTTGGCATCAAATGTGGGTGGAGGGAAAGGCTGGATGCAAATATAGCTACAAATGAGGCATAATGATGCAATATGTACATACATACATCCATTTCTACCGCTTATTCCCTTTCAGGGTCGCGGGGGGCGCTGGCGCCTATCTCAGCTACAATCGGGCGGAAGGCAGGGTACACCCTGGACAAGTCGCTACCTCATCGCAGGGCCAACACAGATAGACAACATTCACACTCACATTCACACACTAGGGCCAATTTAGTGTTACCAATCAACCTATCCCCAGGTGCATGTCTTTGGAAGTGGGAGGAAGCCGGAGTACCCGGAGGGAACCCACAGCTAGCCTAAATAGCATGTTAGCATGGATTAGCTTGCAGTCATGCCGTGACCAAATATGTCTGATTAGCACACTCCACATAAGTCAATGACATCAACAAAACTCACGTTTGTGCATTCATGCACAACCTTATAAGTGTGGTGGACAAAATGAGACGGAAAAAGAAGTGGCATAAATCATATCCAGGGGGTTTACCTCGCTCGTCTGCAGGAAGAGACTACCGTCGTCCCTGAATAGCTGGCAGTAGGGCAGATTCAGTGGTGGCTTATTTTCCAATATTGCAGATTTCGTGGACTTTATCGTTGGAAATGCATCTGCTTTGAGTGTCGCAGGATATCCACACATTCTTGTATAGATATCGGAAAAATAACAGAGCTGATTTGACTTGGTACATGTAATAAAATTGAGAAAATGGCGGATTGCTTCATGTTGTGACGTCACGTGTGAGAGGTCATCGCTCGTCAGGCTGAAAGGCGTTTAAATCGCCAAAAACACCCTTTTAGAGTTTGAAAATCGGTTAAAAAAACATATGGTCTTTTTTCTGCAACATCAAGGTATATATTGACGCTTACATAGGTCTGGTGATAATGTTCCCCTTTAACTGATTCTATGACAAAGCTCTTAACTCACAAATTAACATCCATCCATCCATCCATCTTCTTCCGCTTATCCGAGGTTGGGTCGTGGGGGCAGCAGCCTAAGCAGGGAAGCCCAGACTTTCCTCTCCCCAGCCACTTCGTTCAGCTCTTCCCGGGGATCCAGAGGCGTTCCCAGGCTAGCCGAGATACATAGTCTCCCCAACGTGTCCTGGGTCTTCCCCGTGGCCTCTTACCGGTCGGACGTGCCCTAAACACCTCCCTGGGTAGGATTTCGGGTGGCATCCTGACCAGATGCCCGATCCACCTCATCTGGCTTCTCTCGATGTGGAGGAGCAAGGAGAGCCCTGCCACCCGGCAGAGAAACCTAAATTTGGACGCTTGTACCCGTGATCTTGACCTGTCATTCATAACCCAAAGCTCAGGTGAGGATGGGAACGTAGTTCAACCGGTAAATTGAGAGCTTTGCCTTCCGGCTCAGCTCCTTCTGCACCACAACGGATCGATACAGTGTATGCATTACTGAAGACGCCGCACCGATCCGCCTGTCGATCTCACGATCCATTCTTCCCTCACTCGTGAACAAGACTCTGAGGTACTTGAACTCCGCCTGTCGATCTCACGATCCACTCTTCCCTCACTCGTGAACAAGACTCTGAGGTACTTGAACTCCTTCACTTGTCACCACAAATCAACATTGCCTATTGAAATTAAATAAATATAATTGGTGGTTGACCCCACAAAACAGCACAATTTTAACATGTAACATACTTTTAGAAAGCTAAAAACAGATATCTAGATAAGAAATATTGTACTCGTTTGTACTATAGTAGTTTTACAAAGTAATGTACCAATAAGATAAAGCAGGGTGTCCAAACTACGATCTTCAGTGCAGCCTGCGAGACATCGCAAGTTTAACAAGAAGATCGGACTGCCTAAATTGAGTTCCCTCTGAATCAGTTTGAAGTAATCTTGCCACCCTTTTGTGGGTGAAGTTGGAATTGTTCATCAATGTTCATGACTTTCATTTGGAAAGGACATGTGCACACATACTTGCCAACCTTTTATTGATTGATTGAAACTTTTATTAGTAGATTGTACAGTAAAGTACATAATCCGTACATGTGACCACTAAATGGTAACACCCAAATAAGTTTTTCAACTTGTGTCCACGTAAATCAATTCATAGTACGGTATGTTATGATAACCCTCCCAGTTTTCCCGGGAGACTCCCAAATTTCAGTGCCCTTCCCAAAAATCTCCCGGGGCAACCACTCTCCCGAATTTCTCCCGATTTCCAACCAGACAACAATAATGGGTGCGTGCCCTAAAGGCGCTGTCTTTAGCGTCCTCTACAACCTGTCGAAACATACGCTTTTCCTCCACACTAACAGCTAACAGATATATGCGGCTTGAAGATACACACCAGTGAATGCAATGCATACTTGATCAACAACCATACAGGTCACACTGAGGGTAGCCGTATAAACAACTTCAACACTGTTACAAATATGGGCCACACTGTGAACCCACACCAAACTAGAATGACAAACACATTTCGGGAGAACATCCGCACCGTAACACAACATAAACACAACAGAACAAATACCCTGGACCCTTTGCAGCACTAACTCTTCCTGGACGCTACAATATACACCCCTGCTACCCCCCCCCCCCACACCTCAACAAGTTTTTCCTCTAAGGTTATATTTCTCCTCTTTTGTTGAGAAGAATTACTGCATATTCTTGGGTAGCAGTTTATAGCTTGCTTTGCACGTGATTTTAGGTGTTTGCAATCTTCAATATTTTTGATTCAATAAATAAGAGTGTTTTTATGTTCTCTATATCCAACATTATGTATCAGTGTAACTGATCTCTTGTGTAATACAGTTAGTGAATGAAGCGCACATTTTTATGTATTTCCCCATATTTATGCACAATAACTCAAATATGGTAACACTTGCAATCATTATAGAATATGGAGTGCTTTTTAGCCCAAAACATATTTTGCTTTGTTAATGATTGACGTTTTTCTTGCTACTTTATGTTGTATAACTGTATATGCATATTTTTCATCTGAGATTTCCTGTTAATTTTTTCATCCGGTATTTTTATTTGTGTATGATGTTCTTTTGATATGCATAAATGGAAGAGAGTGCAGTGCGTCAGGTTGGGTGCAACATGGAGTTATGCTGAACGAAATGTGGCGGTAATTTTAGTGGTTTGCCTTGGCTTGCCATCAAAGTTGGCCTATGCGATATATAACATATTATATATTATTATACATAAAATATTTCGATGGTAGTCCGTGCGGTCAAACTAAACATTTTAACAGGGTAATGCCAACAATATGTCCCAATTCCCGACAAAAATATTGCTGCGTATCTTTACAAATCCATTTGGCTAATAGACAGGACAAGAGGTAGAAAATGGATGGATTGATTGACATTAGTAAAATGCGGCATAATTACTTAGTAAACCCTCTTGCAAGGAGCATTAACAAGAGAAACCTACAGCGTAGGACTCGTCGATTGCCATTTGAAGTTCCTTGGAGTAGAATTCAGATTCGGCTGTGTATCTGGCAACCTCAGTCATGGAGAGTGGGAGGAGACTACAGAATTTTGACCATGATTGCAGAACCATTTCTGGCCACATTACTACATATGTCATCTTTAAAGGGGAACATTATCACAATTTCAGAAGGGTTAAAACCAATAGAAAACAGTTCCCAGTGGTTTATTTAATTTTTCGAAGTTTTTTTCAAAATTGTACCAATCATGGAATATCCCGAAAAAAGGCTATCTGTAAATCCACCCGTCCATTTTCCTGTGACGTCACTGCGTGACGCCAATACAAACAAACATGGCGGATAGAACAGAAAGATATAGCGACATTAGCTCGGATTAAGACTCGGATCTCAGCGGTTTAAGCGATTAAACAGATTACGCATGTATTGAAACGGATGGTTGGAGTGTGGAGGCAGATAGCGAAAACGAAATTGAAGAAGAAACTGAAGCTATTGAGCGAATAGCTATTGAAGCTATTCGCTCAATAGCTATAGCTATAGCTATTGAAGCTATTTGGCGATCGCCTTCTAACCAACGATTGCATCTTTTGACCACTGGAGAAACTTAAATATGTCGATTGGTAAGTGTTTGTTTTGCATTAAATGTGGGTGGAGGGAAAGGCGGAATGCAAATATAGCTACAAATGTACATACATCTAGCCTAAATAGCATGTTAGCATCGATTAGCATGCCGTGCTAATCGATGCTAACATGCTACACCACGTATTTCAACTTGAATCCGTCCCTGATCGTGTTGTTACACCCTCCGACAACACACCGACGAGGCATGATGTCTCCAAGGTAGGGAAAACAGTCGAAAAAACGGAAAATAACATAGCTGATTTGACTTGGTGTGTGTAATAAGATTGAGAAAATGGCGGATTGCTTCCCGTTGTAACGTCTGAAGGGAAAGGTCATCGCTCCGACAGCGAACAATTGAAAGGCGTTTAAATCGCCAAATTCACCCTTTTAGAGGTTCGGAAATTGGTTAAAAAAACATATGGTCTTTTTTCTGAAACATCAAGGTATATATTGACGCTTACATAGGTCTGGTGATAATGTTCCCCTTTATATAGGGCGGTCTGTACCAGTTATCAATTGTACACACAGTCTTTGTGGATCACACACACCACTCCCACTGTTAGCACACGCACTTTAGCGCATCGTATTTGGATCTTAGTAGATAAATGGGTTGTACTTTTATAGCGCTTTTCTACCTTCAAGGTACTCAAAGCGCTTTGACACTACTTCCACATTTACCCATTCACACACACATTCACACACTGATGGAGGGAGCTGCCATGCAAGGCGCTAACCAGTATCCATCAGGAGCAAGGGTGAAGTGTCTTGCTCAGGACACAACGGACGTGACGAAGTTGGTACTAGGTGGGGATTGAACCAGGGACCCTCGGGTTGCGCACGGCCACTCTTCCCACTGCGCCACGCCGTCCCTAATCAGGCCCAGAGTTTTATGAAGGAGACTTCTAAATGTTTTCCGAACCATTCATAGTGTGAAAAATAGCCAAATAAAAAATTATCACTGATAGCCGAAATACATTTCCGTGGTCAGCTTTGTAAAAAATAGCTTTATAAATATTTTTAGCAACGTTTGAGAGGGCAGAAAATGTTAAGGAATGTGTTTTCCTTTTTATATGTGTTATATTTAGTAACAAATAACAGTTGATGTGTTCTCCTTCAGACTGCAAACTCGTTGAGACTGTATCAACAAAACCTCTGCTGCTTCTTTTGACCTTCATGGAGTACGGTCTTTTCCACATGACTGTAGTTGTACGTAACAATTCCATTGATAGTGTAGTGCTTCACATAGTTGACGTTCAATTCACAATCAATGACATCTTCACAGTGACCGTGTGATTGACTGGCAACCAGTCCAAGGTGTAGCACTTTTTAGTTGGCTTCTTCTGCTGTGACCATGAGCATGAAAATTCATTTGGAAGATGAATGGAGGGATCGTTCTAAAGTGCTGTGTATCTTAAGAAGGTCAAGGGATATTTGGTTTGAAAATAATTGACAGAGCAGCAGTCTCAGGGTACAGAAGTTGAATTTAATGTTCACTGGGACCTGCAGAGATATGCAGAGATAAAACTGCTGAAAGACGCTTACTTTGGCAGGCCAGTTGTTGTTGTCAATCACTGCTCGTCCAAACCATATTTTGTCTTCTGAATGCTCTTCAGCGGTGTACTGTATACGGTGGGGCAAAAAAGTATTTAGTCAGCCACCGATTGTGCAAGTTCTCCCACTTAAAATGATGACAGAGGTCTGTAATGTTCATACTAGGTACACTTCAACTGTGAGAGACAGAATGTGAAAAAAAAATCCAGGAATTCACATTGTAGGAATTTTTAAGAATTTATTTGTAAATTATGGTGGAAAATAAGTAATTGGTCAACTATTCAAAGCTCTCACTGATGGAAGGAGGTTTTGGCTTAAAATCTTACGATACATGGCCCCATTCATTCTTTCCTTAACACGGATCAATCGTCCTGTCCCCTTAGCAGAAAAACAGCCCCAAAGCATGATGTTTCCACCCCCATGCTTCACAGTAGGTATGGTAGGGACGTGTCCCTAGCGTCCCTACCCAATTCTACGCCCTTGAGCAAGACACTTTACCCACCTGCTCCCAGTGCCCCCCACGCTGGTTTAATTGTAACATAGATATTGGGTTTCAATATGTAAAGCACTTTGAGTCACTAGAGAAAAGCGCTATATAAATATAATTCACTTCACTTCACTGCTGTAGTGTTGAGCCAGACCCCCAACCCTAACTCAGCCATATTGTTATACCCAACCCTAAACCACATATGTGTGTTTTTTGTCGGCTCAAAAAACATTGTTGTCTTGTTAAGAGCCCAAACAAAGTAATTAAAAACAGTCTTCTGTAATGGCCCCCTCAGTGGTGACGAAAAAGCTCATTAAGACAATTGTTTGGATTGTTGCATGTAAATACTGTACAATAGTGGCATGCTAAATATTGACTAAAAGTCGATCAGTTTTACTAAGTAGCAATTGCAGTGTCGTATAACCTTCAAATAACTGCCAACGTTGCAAAAATATGGCTTGCACATTACCATGGCAACCCTGAATTACCCCCAGTTTAGTAGTCTGTAATATTGGTGTTGGAGCACTGCTCGAGATATTGCATTACAACACAGACTATCTTTGATTTTAATCATTGACGGAAAGAAGCAGGAATTAGAACAGGAGATAATTGTGAGGCTGCTTGGATCAATGGATAGACTATTAAAGACTTTGCCTGACCAGAGACATGGAGTCAGGCTTTTGGGACTATACTAGGCTGATTCATTTGATTGCGCCAACACAATATTCTAATGTACAGTATATGAACCTACAACTGAGCCTCGTGAGTTAAATGAGTCCTTTGGTAAATCTTAAGTAACCCTGCAGGGCACTTGCAGTATTTGAAACCAGGAGTTGCAAAATCAGCATGTGATCCATAGAAAGGCCCAAAGACAAATCTTTTTTTACAGCACACATAAGAAGTTTACGTAAAATCTCCAGCTAGATAAGAGACAGATTAGACCTTGTGTTTTGTGGAGCATTGAGACTACTTCTGCACACTCTCACGCCATTGCCCAACACATCCACACAAATTACTTTTATTTCAAATCTGCAGTTATGCTGCTCTTATCAGCTTTGGATCAATGGTCAGTTCACAAACACTAGACTGGGATACAACCCATGTATAATGATTATGATATTATATATGTGTCTTCAATTGTGGTGGGCGTGCCCCTCCTCTGCTTAGTGCACTTTTAATGGGCTGTTTATTTCTTTAATTGAATACGACAAACACAATTATTTGGGGGCCTTTTATTAGAATTTTTGACCGATGGAGTGTTTGTGCGTGCAATTAATGTGTATGAATATATATATATATATATATATATATATATATATATATATATATATATATATATATATATATATATATATATATTCATGTATATATATATATTCATGTATATATATATATACATACATACATACACAGTATGTATAGATATATACATATATTTATATATATGTGTGTATATATATGTATGTTTGTATATGTATATATGTATGTACATATATATATATTATATATATACTATATATGTATATATATATACTGTATATATATATATATTTATATATGTATATACAGTATGTACATATATACAGTATATGTGTTAATGTATATGTGTGTATATATATTTATTTATGTATATATGTACATATATATGTGTATGTGTACATATATATGTATATGTGTATATATATATACATATATATATACATATATATGTATATCTATATGTATATATATATGTATATATATGTATATGTATATATATATGTTTATGTATATTTATATATATATATATATATATATATATATATATATATATATATATATATATATATATATATATATATATATATATATATATATATATATATATATATATATATATATATATATATATATATATATGTGTATATATATAGTGTGTGTATGGTAAAGCCAATTAGCATCCCGCTGACACATTTTTGAAAAAGTAGAGCCTGACTCTATGTTTGAGCCTTTTCTGTCAGGCATACTTTTTGTTCAACATTACCGAGAGGCAGTTTTGGCTGAGTTTGACCTGAGTGCTGCTTAAATGATTGTTTCCTCTTTAAGTGTTTGCGCTGCACCTGACGTTACGCGCAACAAAAGCATCGAAATATGAAACTGTGCTGTAGCTGACCTGCGTCAAAATGTAAACAAACACCATTGGTGGATCCACACTTAACACCCACTGTAATGATACCAAGTACAATAGTGTATCTAGTCAATACTACTATGATTACGTCAATATTTTGTGCCATCACAACATTTTATTTCGTGTAAAAAAATGTATATTATGTTCATAAACTCAGGAAATATGTCCCTGGGCACATGACGACTTTGAATATACCCAATGTATATATCCTGTAACGTCTTAGTATGGGATTGATACCCAAATTTGTGGTTTCATCCCAAACTAATGTAAAGCATCCAAACAACAGAAGCATAAATGATTATTAGTATAGAATAGAATAGAATAGAAAGTACTTTATTGATCCGTGGGAGAAATTCAGCACCACAGTTTGCTCACAATAAACAACAATAATAATAATAAATAATATATATAATATATATTATATATATAATAAATAATATATGAATAATATAAATATATCCTACATATATTCTACATTTAAGTGCAGTCAAGAAGGAACATATGCATTATACAGTCTGATAGCTGTAGGTATGAAGGACCTCCTGTGTCGTTCCGTGTTCCATTTTGGGAGTCTGAGCCTTCCACTGAACGTGCTCATTCTCTCCGCAAGGTCCGAGTGTAGTGGGTGGGAGGTGTTGTCCATAATGGCTAGGAGTTTTGCTAAACTTCTCCTGTCTGACACCACCGCCATATAGTCTAGCTCCACTCCCACCACGTTACTGGCCTTCTCTACCAACTTGTCCAGTCTGTTTGTGTCCCTCGCTCTCAGCCCGCTGCCCCAGCAAGCCACGGCGTATGAGAAGGCGCCCGCCACCACCGACTCGTACAACATCTTCAACATCTTTGTACAGATGTTGAAGGATCCTAGTCTCCTGAGGAAGTAGAGACGGCTTTGTCCCTTCTTGTAGAAGGCCTCAGCGTGTTTTGACCCATTCAGATTGTTGTCCATGTGTACTCCAAGGTATTCATAATCCTCATTACATTTTAACAGAAGTGTAGCTAGAACATGTTAAAAGAGAAAATAAGCAGATATTAACAGTAAATGAACAAGTAGATTAATACCATTTTTTTACAGTTTGTCCTACAGTTTGACGCATACGTCAGCAGACTAATTGGGAGCCTTTGTTTGCTTACTTACTAAAAAAAGACAGGTTGTCTAGTAAGTTCACTATTTTATTTCAGGTCAAACTTGCAATAATAAACATATGTTTAATGTACCCTAAGATTTATTGTTCAAATAAAACCAATAATGCAATTTTTTGTTGTCCCCTATATTTAGGAAAGTATCAAAGTATAAAAATTATTTTGATACCGGTGTTGTACCGAAATCTGTTACCCATCGGAATTTGTAACTCCAGGGGGCGATGTTCCCATGGCGTTTGTTTGATGGTTAAACGGCAAGGCCAAAGAGAAGGAGAAGAAAAACGCTTGCGTAAATGGCGTAAGCTATCCTTAAAGCTGAAATGTCAGTTGTCAGAATTTCAGCAATAATAAATTACAAATATTCTGGAAATCAATGACTTGCTTTCATTATAGTATGAATCCATTGTATCAGCTTTGTAATTTATTAATGCTGAAATTCTGACAACTGACGTTTCATTCCATGATAGCTTTTAATCCGGAAAATGTATCTGTGTGAGAGAGAATCAACAGCTGATACAATGGACTCATACTATAATGAAAGTAAGTCATTGATTTGAAGAATATGTGTAATTTATTATTGCTGAATTCTGACAACTGACGTTTCAGCATTAAGGATAGTTTACGCCAGTGGTTCTCAAATGGGGGTTACGCATACCCTTGAAGGTATGCCAAGGGGTACGTGAGATTTTTTCTAAAATATTCTAAAAATAGCAAAAATTCAAAAATCCTTTATAAATATATTTATTGAATAATACTTCAACAAAATATCAATGTAAGTTCAGAAACTGTGGAAAAAAAATGCAACAATGCAATATGAAGTGTTGACAGCTAGATTTTTTTGTGGACATGTTCCATAAATATTGATGTTAAAGTTTTCTTTTTTTATGAATAAATGTTTAGAATTAAGTTCAGGAATCCAGATGGATCTCTATTACGATCCCCAAAGAGGGCACTTTAAGTTGATGATTACTTCTATGTGTAGAAATGTTTATTTACAATTGAATCACTTGTTTATTTTTCAACAAGTTTTTAGTTATTTTTATATCTTTTTTCCAAATAGTTCGAGAAAGACCACTACAAATGAGCAATATTTTTGCACTGTTATACAATTTAATAAATCAGAAACTGATGACATAGTGCTGTATTTTACTTCTTCATCTATTTTTTTCAACCAAAAATGCTTTGCTCTATTTTCTCAGGGGGTACATCACTGAATGGTAAATGGTAAATGGGTTGTACTTGTATAGAGCTTTTCTACCCCTTTTTAAAAAAGGTTGAGAACCACTGGTTTACGCCATTAACGCAAGCATTCTTCTTCTCCTCCTCTTTGGCCTTGCCGTTTAACCATCAAACAAACGCCATGGGAACAATCGCCCCCTGGAGTTACAAATTCCGATGGGTAACAGATTTCGGTACAACACCGGTATCAAAATATTGGCATCGGGACAACACTAATCCTATCCCTACACATATTTTTAGAACATCGTTAAAACGTAAAGTTTGCACAATATCAGAACTTTCGATTTCTACTTGCCTACTAATGATAAATGGATGATAAATGGGTTGTACTTGTATAGCGCTTTTCTACCTTCAAGGTACTCAAAGCGCTTTGACACTACTTCTACATTTGCCCATTCACACACTGATGGAGGGAGCTGCCATGCAAGGCGCTAACCAGCACCCATCAGGAGCAAGGGTGAAGTGTCTTGCTCAGGACACAACGGACGTGACGAGGTTGGTACTAGGTGGGGATTGAACCACGGACGCTCGGGTTGCGCACGGCCACTCTTCCACTGCGCCACGCCGTACTAGTTTTTGGATATCCTAATATCATAATTAAAGGCCTACTGAAACCCACTACTACCGACCACGCAGTCTGATAGTTTATATATCAATGATGAAATATTAACATTTGCAACACATGCCAATACGGCCGGTTTAGTTTACTAAATTGCAATTTTAAATTTCCCGGTAGTTTCTTCTTGAAAACGCCGCGTAATGATGACGTGTACGCGTGACGTCACGGACTGTTAGGAAATATGTGCGCTGCACACACACACAGCTAAAAGTCGTCTGCTTTAACAGCATAATTACACAGTATATTGGAGATCTGTGTTGCTGAATCTTTTGCAATTTGTTCAATTAATATTGGAGAAGTCAAAGTAGAAAGATGGAGTTGGGAAGCTTTAGCCTTTAGCCACACAAACACACGGGATTCCTTGTTTAAAATTCCTGCAGGTAAAGCTTTCCTATGGATCAGAGCGGTCAAGCGAACATGGATCTTGACCAAATGTCAACCAGCAGTTTTCGGTGAGAACATTTGGTAACAGCTGAGCTTGTGCCGTCCATACAGATGCGGTCAACTTCCATCCGACACTGGCCTCAAGACACCCGTGGACAAACCCTTCCAACTATCAGGTACTATTAAACTCACTAAAACATTAGCAACACAATGGAAAGATAAGGGATTTCCCAGAATTATCCTAGTAAATGTGTCTAAAAACATCTGAATCCGTCCCAATGCAACCGCATTTTTTTTTCTTTTTTCTAGTCCGTCACCATCAATATCCTCAAACACAAATCTTTCATCTTTGCTCAAATTAATGGGGAAATTGTTGTTTTCTCGGTCCAAATAGCTCTTTTTGTTGGAGGTTCCCATTAAAAACAATGTGAGGACGTGAGGAGCCCTCAACGGGTGACGTCATCGTCTGCGACTTCCGGTAAAGGCAGGGCTTTTCTATTAGCGACTAAAAGTTGCGAACTTTATCATCGATGTTCTCTACTAAATCCTTTCAGCAAAAATATGGCAATATCGCGAAATGATCAAGTATGACACATAGAATGGACCTGCTATCCCCGTTTGAATAAGAACATCTCATTTCAGTAGGCCTTTAAAACGTGCTTAAAAAAATTTGATTTTCTTATTTAGACGGGGATAGCAGGTCCATTCTATGTGTCATACTTGATGATTTTGCGATATTGCCATATTTTTGCTGAAAGGATTTAGTAGAGAACATCCACGATAAAGTTTGCAATTTTCGGTGTTAAGAGAAAGGCCCTGCCTCTACCGGAAGTCGCAGACGATGACGTCACATATTGATGGCTCCTCACATATTCACATTGTTTTTAATCGGAGCCTCCAACAAAAAGTGCTCTTCGGACCGAGAAAACAACAATTTCCCCATTAATTTGAGCGAGGATGAAAGATTTGTTTTTGAGGATATTGATAGCGATGGACTAGAAAAAAATAAAATTAAAAAAAACAAGTTAAAAAAAAACGTGATTGCATTGGGATGGATTCCGATGTTTTTAGAGACATTTACTAGGATAATTCTGGGAAATCCCTTATCTTTCTACTGTATTGCTAGTGTTTTAGTGAGTTTAATAGTACCTGATAGTCCCAGGTGTACGTCCACGGGTGTCTTGACGCCAATGTCTCAGGGAAGTCGACGGCAGCTTTATGGACGGCACAAGCTCAGCTTTTCTCCGGTAAGAAGCGACTTTTTACCACAATTTTCTCACCGAAACCGGCTGGTTGACATGTAGTCGGGATCCATGTTTGCTTGACCGCGATCTGATATATTGTTAAGTTTCACCTCCAGGAATTTTAAACAAGGAATCACCGTGTGTTTGTGTGGCTAATGGGTAATGCTTCCCAACTCCATCTTTCTACTGTGACTTCTCCAATATTAATTGAACAAATTGCAAAAAATTCAGCAACACAGATCTCCAAAATACTGTGTAATCATGCCGTTAAAGCAGACGACTTTTAGCTGTGTGTGTGTGCAGCGCTCATATTTCCTTAAAACCCGTGATGTCTTGCGTACACGTCATCATTACACGGCGTTTTCAAGACGAAACTCCCGGGAAATTTAAAATTGTAATTTAGTAAACTAAAAAGGCCGTATTGGCATGTGTTCTAATGTTAATATTTCATCATTGATATATAAACTATCAGACTGCGTAGTAGTGGGTTTCAGTAGGCCTTTAAAGAGTACACGTTTGCAAGTTCCCAAACCTCATGATCATCCTTATCCAAGTATTGCTCACCAAGAAGCAGAAATAAGAAAAAAAAAGAAAAGCCTTCCTTTTATTTTGAAATGGAGTGATCGGAAAACGCGTGCGCGCGGCCGACTTGACGCCCCGCGCTTTCTCTCTCTCCGCCGTGCACGTGTTCACGCGGGAGCGTACATGCGTGTGCGCGTGTATTTGACTGCGCTCCCCGCGCGGTCGCCTGTGCTGAGTGTGCTCGCCCTGCCAGTCTGCTGCTGCTCATCCACCGCGCGGACAGACGCCGAGGAGGCGGACCGACTGGAGCTACACCTCGGCCAGCGGTGCTGCGTCATAGCGCTGGTGGAGGTGAGCGGGCGGAGGCGGCGGAGGGGCAGCACGGGACCCTCCTCGCCCCCTTCCTACATTTAGGACCCCGGAGTAGTTTTTTGTTTTTGTTTAGTTTTTTTTTTTTTGTATTATTGTATTTTTATTGGGCTTCGCTCCTCAGAAGCGCACTTTCTTCCTCTCTCAGTTTGCGCTCACGGTCCGACATGGAAGATGGTCCGTCTTCGACAAGCTGTTTCAGAAGGTTAACGGACTGCTTCCTGGGTGCAAGTAGGTACACTTTATTAACGTGGTGGTGATGTTACTGTTACACAGAATGTCCGCAGCAACAGTTCCGGGCAAACGCATCCTGCACATTTTTTTGACGTCTTTCCTCATGCGAGCCCAATTGGCGCACTTAACTTTATGAATGACACATTGATGCAGGGTGGGGATACAGCAGCAGGCTTATTTGCTCATTGTGGACTTAAATACAACATGGGGCATATTGGTTCTGAATTCAGGAGGAGCATGCAATGGAGAGGAATATGTTTTGGGATATTTATATTAAAGTATAGAATAAAGTATTACATTACACATGAGAAAATACGTATTGTGAATCCAGTACAATCCAATTTATTTATATAGCACATTTAAAAAATATATATATTTGGTCATAGTGTACTTTTAATACAATATGGGGCATATTGGTTCTGAATTCAGGAGGAACATGCAACAAAGCTGCAATGGAGAGGAATATGTTATGGACTATTTATATTAAAGTATTACATTACCAATTAATATAATACTGAACGTGAATCCAATCCAATCCACTTCATTTATATAGCACATTTCAAAAAAACATATTTGGTCATTGTGTACTTTTAATACAATATGGGGCATATTGGTTCTCAATTCAGGAGGAGCATGCAACAAGGCTGCAGTGGAGAGAAATTAGTTTTGGGGTATTTATATTTAAGTATAGAATAAAGTACATTATCCATTAACATAATACTGATTGTGAATCCAGTACAATACACTTCATTTATATAGCACATTTTAGAAAACATATTTGCTCATAGTGTACTTTAATACACCATGGGACATATTTGTTCTGAATTCAGGAGAAGCATGCAATGGAGAGGAATATGTTTTGAGATATTTATATTAAAGTATAGAATAAAGTACATTACTCATGAAAAAATACGTATTGTGAATCCAGTACAATCCAATTTATTTATATAGCAAATTTCAAAAAAAGTATTTGGTCATTGTGTACTTTTAATACAATATGGGGCATATTGGTTCTGAATTCAGGAGGAACATGCAACAAAGCTGCAATGGAGAGGAATATGTTATGGGTTATTTATATTAAAGTATTACATTATCCATGAATATAATACTGAACGTGAATCCAATCCAATCCACTTCATTTATATAGCACATTTCAAAAGACGTATTTGCTCAATATAGTGTACTTTAATACATCCATCCATACATTTTCTACCGCTTATTCCCTGTTTGGGGTCGCGGGGGGCGCTGGCGCCTATCTCAGATACAACATGGGAAATGTTTGTTCTGAATTCAGGAGGAGCATGCAACAAGGCTGCAATGGAGAAGAATATGTTTTGGGATATTTATATTCAAGTATTACACTATCCATGAATATAATACTGAACGTGAATCCAATCCAATCCACTTCATTTATATAGCACATTTCAAAAAAACATATTTGGTCATTGTGTACTTTTAATACAATATGGGGCATATTGGTTCTCAATTCAGGAGGAGCATGCAACAAGGCTGCAGTGGAGAGAAATTAATTTTGGGGTATTTATATTTAAGTATAGAATAAAGTACATTACCCATTAACATAATACTGATTGTGAATCCAGTACAATACACTTCATTTATATAGCACATTTCAGAAAACACATTTGCTCATAGTGTACTTTAATACACCATGGGACATATTTGTTCTGAATTCAGGAGGAGCATGCAATGGAGAGGAATATGTTTTGAGATATTTATAATAAAGTATAGAATAAAGTACATTACTCATGAAAAAATACGTATTGTGAATCTAGTACAATCCAATTTATTTATATAGCACATTTCAAAAAAAGTATTTGGTCATTGTGTACTTTTAATACAATATGGGGCATATTGATTCTGAATTCAGAAACATGCAACAAGGCTGCACTGGAGAGTAATATTGTTAGGGATATTTATAATAAAGTATTACATTACCCATGAATATAATACTGAATGTGAATCCAATCTAATCCACTTCATTTATATAGCACATTTCAAAAGACGTATTTGCTCATAGTGTACTTTAATACATCCATCCATCCATTTCCTACCACTTATTCCCTTTTTGGGGTGGCGGGGGGCGCTGGCGCCTATCTCAGAAAGAACATGGGAAATATTTGTTCTGAATTCAGGAGGAGCATGCAACAAGGCTGCAATGGAGAAGAATATGTTTTGGGATATTTATATTCAAGTATTACATTATCCATGAATATAATACTGAACGTGAATCCGTATTTGGTCATTGTGTACTTTTAATACAATATGGGGCATATTGGTTCTGAATTCAGGAGGAGCATGCAACAAGGCTGCAATGGAGAGGAATATGTTTTGGGGTATTTACATTAAAGTATAGAATAAAGTACATTATCCATTAATATAATACTGATTGTGAATCCAGTACAATCCACTTCATTTATATAGCACATTTCAGAAAACGTATTTGCTCATAGTGTACTTTAATACACCATGTGGCATATTGGTTCTGAATTCAGGAGGAGCATGCAACAAGGCTGCACTGGAGAGGAATACGTTTTGGGATATTTATATTCAAGTATTACATTATCCATGAATATAATACCTAACGTGAATCCAATCCAATCCACTTCATTTATATAACACATTTCAAAAAATGTATTTGCTCATATAGTGTACTTTGATACAACATGGGAAATATTTGTTCTGAATTCAGGAGGAGCATGCAACAAGGCTTCACTGGAGAGGAATATGTTTTGAGATATTTATATTAAAGTATAGAATAAAGTATTACATTACCCGTGAAAAAATACTTATTGTGAATCCAGTACAATCCAATTTATTTATATAGCACAATTAAAAAAAATGTATTTGCTCATTGTGTACTTTTAATACAATATGGGGCATATTTGTTCTGAATTCAGGAAGAGCATGCAACAAGGCTGCAATGAAGAGGAATATGTTTTGGGATATTTATATTCAAGTATTACATTACCCATGAATATAATACTGAACGTGAATCCCAATCCACTTCATTTATATAGCACATTTCAAAAGACGTATCATGTTAGACCCGCTCGACATCCATTGCTTTCGTCCTCTCCAAGGTTCTCATAGTCATCATTGTCACTGACGTCCCACTGGGTGTGAGTTTTCCTTGCCCTTATGTGGGCCTACCGAGGATGCCGTAGTGGTTTGTGTTGTGGTTTGTGCTATATAAGTGAACATTGATTGATTGATTGATTGATTTGCTCATATAGTGTACTTTAATACATCCATCCATGTTCTACCGCTTATTCCCTTTTTGGGGTCGCGGAGGGCGCTGGTACCAATCTCAGATACAACATAGGAAATATTTGTTCTGAATTCAGGAGGAGCATGCAACAAGGCTGCAATGGAGAGGAATATGTTTTGGGATATTTATATTCAAGTATTACATTATCCATGAATATAATACTGAACATGAATCCAATCCAATCCACTTCATTTATATAGCACATTTCAAAAAACATATTTGGTCATATAGTGTACTTTGATACAACATGGGAAATATTTGTTCTGAATTCAGGAGGAGCATGCAACAAGGCTGCAATGGAGAGGAATATGTTTTGAGATATTTATATTAAAGTATAGAATAAAGTATTACATTACCCATGAAAAAATACTTATTGTGAATCCAGTACAATCCACTTTATTTATATAGCACATTTCAAAAAAGCGTATTTGGTCATTGTGTACTTTTAATACAATATGGGGCATATTTGTTCTGAATTCAGGAGGAACATGCAACAAGGCTGGAATGGAGAGGAATATGTTTTGGGATATTTATATTCAAGTATTACATTATCCATGAATATAATACTGAACTTGAATCCAATCCAATCCACTTCATTTATATAGCACATTTCAAAAGACGTATTTGCTCATATAGTGTACTTTAATACATCCATCCATCCATCCAACCATTTTCAACCGCTTATTCCCTTTTTGGGGTGGCGGGGGCGCTCGCGCCTTTCTCAGATACAACATGGGAAATATTTGTTCTGAATTCAGGAGGAGCATGCAACAAGGCTGCAATAGAGAGGAACATGTTTTAGAATATTGTAAAAAATTATTACACTTCATTTATATAGCCCATTTCAAAAAAACATATTTGGTCATTGTGTACTTTTAATACAATATGGGGCATATTGGTTCTGAATTCAGGAGGATCATGCAACAAGGCTGCAATGGAGAGGAATATGTTTTGGGGTATTTACATTAAAGTATAGAATAAAATACATTACCCATTAATATAACACTTATTGTGAATCCAGTACAATCCACTTCATTTATATAGCACATTTCAGAAAACGTATTTGCTCATAGTGTACTTTAATACACCATGGGACATATTTGTTCTGAATTCAGGAGGAGTATGCAACAAGGCTGCAATGGAGAGGAATATGTTTTGGGGTAGTTACATTAAAGTATAGAATACAATACATTACCCATTAATATAACACTTATTGTGAATCCAGTACAATACACTCTATTTATATAGCACATTTCAAAAAAATGTATTTGGTCATTGTGTACTTTTAATACAATATGGTGCATATTGGTTCTGAATTCAGGAGGAGTATGCAACAGGGCTGCAATGGAGAGGAATATGTTTTGTGATATTTATATTCAAGTATTACATTACCCATGAATATAATATTGAATTTAAATCCAATCCAATCCACTTCATTTACATAGCACATTTAAAAAAAACGTATTCGCTACTTACAATATCTTCCCTTAGTGTCCAAATAACTCTAAATGAAGCTTTTGTTACTTAGAATATGTTCCCCATACTAAAGTGTTACCAAAGCATTTAAATATAACAAAAGTAAATACATAAAATACATCAGAGGAAATAAAATAGACTAAAATCACACAGCTCTCAGGCTGGTTTGAAAGCCAACGAGGAAAAATATGTAATTAAAGAGCGAGCCGTCGGAATAACAATAGGGATATTGTTCCAAAGTATTGGAGCCACAGCAGACAATGCATGATCACCTCTGGATTTTAAACTGGTTTTTTGGACGACAAGAAGAAACTGATCAGCTGACCTCAGAGACCTTGTGAGGGTGTACATTTTTAAAACGTCTGACATATATTGTGGCGCTAATCCGTTAACAGATTTAAAAACAAACAACAGTATTTTAAAACAAATTCTAAAATGAACACATTTTCGTAAGTTTATATTTATTTTGTACTTGACATTGCTTATAGGGTTTGGCGCAATAAGTTTTCAACTTCAGCCTAAACCCTTTCGGTCTGCAACATTTTTTCATTTTATGTATGTGTAACTGTTTGTTTGTTAACCGAAGAACAATGAACTTGAACTGGGGATGCTAAAACCGGGATAATGTGCTCATGTTTTTTAGTGCCAGTTCAAAGGCGAGCAGCAGCAGCATTTTGGACTAACTGCAATGGAGCGATTGAGGCGTGGTTCATACCAACATAGAGGGAATTGCAGTAGTCCAAACGTGATGAAATGAAGACACGCTTGTGTAACATCCCTGAAAAGTCACCAATTTTTCCTCCCTCAATTACTTTCTCTCCTGGACTGCTTTCTGGGATTAAATCCATTAGGTTTGATGTTGAACTGTGCAGCCGTAATACAAAATATACTTAATCCCAGGGCTATGTCGCATTTAGTAGTATCTGTGATGAGTGTGTACAAATACTGTCACGCCACTCCAGTACGCAAGTGTGTACATATACTGTCACACCACTCCAGTACGCAAGTGTGTACATATACTGTCACACCACTCCAGTATGCATTTCGTCAATTCCAGGTTACCTTTCAGTGGCAAGTCGTCTCACAATGAGGCTGTTCGGAGATGTGGTGTTCTCGGAATGTGAGTGATGGCGAAGCATTCATGCCTGGAGATTCCACTTGTGGAAAACGGTGTACCGTATTTTTCGGACTATAAGTCGCAGTTTTTTTCATAGTTTGGCCGGGGATGCGACATATACTCCGGAGCAACTCATGTGTGAAATATTTAACACATTACCGTAAAATATCAAGTAATATTATTTATCTCATTTGCGGAAGAGACGAAGAAATTGTCAGCAATCGTCACACACACGTCAACCAATAAGAATTCGGCGGGGGAGGGTCATGGCAGAAGTGCATTGTGGGTCATGGAATGCTAACTGCTATATGCTACTGCCGTAGCTATTAAAATGGATCATTTCATCATTGGCGGTAACTTATAAAAACTGAGAAGGGCTGAACAAAAATGGCACCAAAAAGGAAATCATGCACTGCACATAACAAACTGGACGTAGTGAAATATGCAGCAGAAAACGAGGAAGCGGCGCATACCTTATTAGTTGGCAGAGTTGTTTAGAAGCGACATCGAGGAAGAAGATTTCATTGGCTTTATCGATTAGAAGTGACAGATTGTTTGGTAAACGTATAGCATGTTCTATATGTTATAGTTAATTGAATGACTCTTACCATAATATGTTACGGTAACATACCAGGCACATTCTCCGTTGGTTATTTATGCGTCATGTAACGTACACTTATTCAGCCTGTTGTTCACTATTCTTTATTTTAAATTGCCTTTCCAATGTCTATTCTTGGTGTTGGATTTTATCAAATATATTTCCCTCAAAAATGCAACTTATATTCCAGTGCGACGTATATATGTTTTTTTCCTTCTTTATTATGCATTTTCGGCCAATGCGACGTATACTGCGGAGCGACTTATAATCCGAAAAATACAGTACATTTTAATTTAAAAACTAGGCCAAATTTGTATTTAATTTTTTTAATGATACATATTTTTAGAATGTCTACAAAACATGTTTCTATGGGCTAATAAGCCCAGGGAATAAATGCATCTACAGTACAACATACAGTTTACAACATAAAATAGCAAAAAACACGTCAATAATGAATAAAGCTAAACATGTTCCAGACCAAAATTCACTTCATATTCTCTACTGCTCACTAGTGTTATCATATCTGAGTTATTCTGCAGATATATGGGGAAACAACTACAAATGTGCGCTTCATTCACTAACGGTGTTACAAAGATGTTGAGTTAGAATAATACACAATGTTGGATAGAGACAACATACAAATCTTTAATTTATTTAATCACAGTTATTGAAATTCAACAATTTGGTGCATTTGCAAACAGCTAAAATTATGTGCAAAGCAAACTATTAACCTGCTACCAAAAAATGCACAACAAAAGAGGAGAAATATAACCTTAGAGGAAAATCTCATTTAAAGCATTTAGCATATCTCTACGTGGAATTAAATCATGGAATGGATTAGCCAAATAAATCAAACAATTCAGTTTAAGAGACTTCAAACTACAAGTGTTCAATGTACACAGAATTATAATTATGATGAACATCTGCAACCTTTTTTTTTTTCCTTTTATTGAGACAAAGATTATTAATGTATTTAATATGTCTTTACTTACTATGGTATATTTATTATTTATTTGTTCACTGATCTGATATAAAGAAGAAGGAAATTGGATAAAATTGTTATGGTATAAAAACGGGTAGGATTAAATAAGCTCTGCTTCTTCCTACTCCTTTCTGGACGTGTTGTAATGAAACAACTGGAAATATGTGATGAATTACATTATATTGTATGCGTGTTCGAAATAAACAGAAACTGATCTGAACCGTTTACAAACTACCTATTTTTCAGGTATGATACTTTCACCCGAAAACGTGAAGCGTAATAGTTTTTTCACAGCTATATCCAATCCATTCAATCCAACTTTATTTGTAGTGCACTTTAAAAAACATACAAACACTACACCATAATAAAAGGCACATAATTCAAAGACAACAAGAGGCAGCTAAAACACCCTAAAAATAAAATTAAGGCATATAAACTGTTGCAATCTGCTGCTCAGATCTACACTATTTATTTTTCCATTTTGTATATTTCTCCGATTCTTCATTTCCTGTTTGCTTTGTCATCATGGTCACTCATCAGTCCACCTGCTAGTCTCGCCCCGCACACCTGCTAATAATTATCACCCTCCTATTTAAGCTCACCTTTTCTGTTCACTCATTCTCGGATCCTAATTTGCCCACGCGCATCAGTGACGACTCTCATCCTTCGTATGTATTTTCTCGCTAGCTCTCACGCTAAGCCACTTTATATTCCAGCTTTCATGCTGAATGTTTTTGTTTACTCTTTTGTGTCCTCGTACCAAGTTTTAGTTTTCCTTGTGTTTTATCCTAGCTTTCACGCTAGCGTCTTTTGTTTACCTTTTCTCTTTACACCAGTGTTTTTGTTCATAGGCTTTTGTTATTAAATAAATACCCTTTATCTTACCTATGCTGTGTTCTGCTTCGACGCATCCACGGGAAAACTACACCGGCATTACCATGCCGAAGAAGAGTCCTCACATAAACATGAGTAAAAAGAAAAATTAAAATAAACAACACTAAAAATAAATACAATGGAATCAATACAAAGCTAAGCCAATATCACGTAAAATATACTGGTAGGAGAAGACGCAAATATAATTATTCAGCACAATATTATTTATCAAGACTTAAACTGTTCTGCCGGTTCTGTTTTGCATCTATGTTTAGCACGTGCACACTGGCAGTTGAGAAGAAATAGCTGTGAAAAAGGAGGCCTACGCGCTGCAGCTCCGTCCTACGTATGCTTGTCAACATGTTTGGACTGTCAAAAATAAATATAAAAGCCTTATCATCTATTCAGCAATATAATTTCATAGCTGCTGAATTCTATTAGTAGACTGATTAAAACAAATGCAATTGATTTGTTTTGGTGTCTGCTGCTGTTTATTTATTTATTTTATTTTTGTTAATGACGTTCGTTTTTTTCCATTTTTTTTGTACAACAAAAGCCGAATACATTTTAGGGTCCATCAGAAAAAAATGTGTAAAATTAAATTTATTATTTTCATCGCCATTTGATCTCAAGTGAACTGTCACCCATCCTACCCCATACTCATTTATACAAATAGTATTTTGTGATCCCTACCGTTTGCCACATTTCCGACAAACACATACTGTATCAACCGCAACTTTTGTGGATAATAAATGTATTGTTATTATATTCAAATTGTGCACTCTATGAAAGTGAGGAATGATTACATTATTTTGAAAGCATATTTTAGTGCAATTTGACACTAAAAGACTTGTTTGTCTCTATCCGAAAGTTGTTAGAGACTAGTCTCATATTGACTTCATGAAGCAGACAGTGAGGGTTCATGTTACTTTGTGCATAACGACACTTGAAAATTGGCAGAGCATCTTTGTATCATTTATCTTAATTGTTGAAAATGTTCCAGTTAACACCTCGACCAAGTCTTCTGTAGTCGTTGTATGTGTTGTCTCCAAAAGTGGTCCCTAATTAGCACCTGGTTAAAAACACATTGGCAGTAACACCTGTGGTTGTAAGCAACCTCCTGGTGTAGTTTATTTTGATGAACTTCACAATATGGCAGAAGGTGCATTTGAATTATGATGAGTGGTCATCCTACAGCGGCTTTTTCTATCTCTGCATGCGCTTTAAAATGTCAGTTGCATGACTAAGCTTTGAAACGCAAGCGTGTTGCACTCTCTGTACTTTACTACAATTGACATACATCAACGGTGTTATTGCTGACCAAGCAGTTTGCTCTTTACTACTATTACAACATTGGTTGTGTCGTGCAAAATAATAAAAGACTAATGTGTTGAAAAAGTAGTTATATGTTCCTTTCCGCCCTCGCTCATAAACACATTATAACGGGACTGTCGTTGCATGTCGTTGAGAATTGTGACTCTTACAAAAACTCATGATTCGTTTCCTTACATCAGTGGTTCTCAACCTTTTTTCAGTGATGTACCGTATGTGAACATTTTTTTAATTCAAGTACCCCCTAATCAGAGCAGACCATTTTTGGTTAAAATAAAAAGAGATAAAGAAGTAATATACAGCACTATGTCATCAGTTTCTGATTTATTAAATTGTATATCAGTGGAAAATATTGCTCATTTGTAGTGGTCTTTTTTTAATTATTTGGAAAAAAAAGATATAAAAATAACTAAAAACTTGTTGAAAAATAAACAAGTGATTCAATTATAAATACAGATTTCTACACATAGAAGTAATCATCAACTTAAAGTGCCCTCTTTGGGGATTGCAATAGAGATCCATCTGGATTCTTGAACTTAATTCTAAACATTTCTTCACAAAAAAAGAAATATTTAACAACAATATTTATGGAACATGTCCACAAAAAATCTGGCTGTCAACACTGAATATTGCATGGTTTTAATTTTTTTTCAAAGTTTATGAACTTACATTCATATTTTTTTGAAGTATTATTCAATAAATATATTTATAAAGGATTTTTGAATTGTTGCTATTTTTAGAATATTTAAAAAAAATCTCACGTACCCCTTGGCATACCTTCAAGTACCCCCAGGGGTACGCGTACCCCCATTTGAGAACCACTGCCTTACAAAATAGATTCTCGATTCAACGTGATTCTCGCAACATATTATTTTGTATAATAATGGTAATAAAACCTTTTCAAAGCAGGTTACAGGTTATAAATGCTCCTCTTGGCTGCTGACATAAAGCGTATACGTGCAAAGAGTAAGCACCAAGATGAGCTTTAAACGTCTTTTTAAAAAGTGATATTTCTTTATGGATTTTTATTAATTATGAATCTATTTTGGAATGGAATAAATAATAATCGCGATTCAGATGTGACATTTTTTTAAAGATCCCTGATGTCGTACAATATATTAATTAGAGTAAATGGCATCGTAACTTCCTTTCTTAACACACGTCATACACACTGAGCCTTCATGTAACAACAGTTGCGTGGCTTTCCTACTAAATATGTATGTACAATCAAATCGTACGCGAGTAAAATTCCCATGTAATAAAGTGTTCGCACTGACAAATTCAAGCACATTTTTTTGTTACATCCACTTGGAATCCGCCACAGACGTTTGCGTGGCTTGGCACGCCCAGAACTGTGTTTCGAGAGAGCCAACTCTGTTTCAAAATTGTTAGCAAAATTGCCCACTGTGGTCAAATTAGAGGCTTTTGACCAATCAGAGAGAGTAGGACCTGAGGATCTCCTAAATGAATTCCGGAGCCTGAATTTTATAGTATCCACAGCCTGTTGAAATGTGTGTACGGCAGCTATGGAGTTGGCGAGAAGCAGCGCGCGTTTCCACATCAACGCCAGTTTTGATACATGTCAATTTTGCAGTGAAAAAAAGGCATAGTGTAGGTTTTTGTGTGTACGCTAGCATGGTACATGAGGGCCCTGGTCTGCCAGAGCATAAGAAGATGTAGCTGGAGGGAACAGTGTTGCCAGTATAGCAAATTTGTAGTGCAATCCGTTTTGTGTCTCTGTCTTTATTAATATGCAAAATATATGCTGATCATCAAAACGCCCACAGTACTAGAGAAGGGAGATGCAAATATCATTTTTAAGCAAAGGCAATGTGATTTATCAACACTAACCATTGTTTTGCAAGCGCTATTTTGCGTTTGATTTCCACACACGGCTTCAGGATTGGTGCTTGTGCTACAAAGACAGATGATAGACTCCGTTGTATGTGTGTGTGTGTCAACATTTTGGGTTGACAGAAATACAAAATATCAGACATATTGTCTATTCTGCAAAATAATTTTATAATTTTCTAGCTGCTTGAGGATTTAAGAGGCTGATTAAAACAAATTCAATTGATGCGTTTTGATGTCCTTTAGTATTGTTAATGACGTTTGTTTTCTTTAACATAGAATATCCATTTCCATCCATTTTCTACCGCTTATTCCCTTTCGGGGTCGCGGGGGGCGCTGGCGCCTATCTCAGCTACAATCGGGCGGAAGGCGGGGTACACCCTGGACAAGTCGCCACCTCATCGCAGGGCCAACACAGATAGACAGACAACATTCACACTCACATTCACACACTAGGGCCAATTTTAGTGTTGCCAATCAACCTATCCCCAGGTGCATGTCTTTGGAAGTGGGAGGAAGCCGGAGTACCCGGAGGGAACCCACGCATTCATGGGGAGAACATGCAAACTCCACACAGAAAGATCCCGAGCCTGGATTTGAACCCAGGACTGCAGGACCTTGGTATTGTGAGGCAGACGCACTAACCCCTCTGCCACCGTGAAGCCCTAACATAGAATATATATTATTAAAATATTTCTTATATCCATCCATTTACTACCGCTTATTCCCTTTGGGGTCGTAGGGGACGCTGGTGCCTATCTCAGCTACAATCGGGCGGAGGGCGGTGTACACCCTGGACAAGTCGCCACCTCATCGCAGGGCCAACACAGATAGACAGAAAACATTCACACTCACATTCACACACTAGAAATAATGCACTTTGTGACTTCAATAATAAATATGGCAGTGCCATGTTGGCATTTTTTTCCTTAACTTGAGTTGATTTATTTTGGAAAACCTTGTTACATTGTTTAATGCATCCAGTGGGGCATCACAACAAAATTAGGCATAATAATGTGTTAATTCCACGACTGTATATATCGGTATCAGTTGATATCGGAATCGGTAATTAAGTGTTGGACAATATCGGAATATGTGGTAAGCTACATCAGTAGCCACATCTGCCCTGGGGTAGACTGACGGAAGCGTGGATGCCAGTTTGCGCCTACGGCCACTCCAACCACCACCTATCATTCATTCATCATTCATTCACCAGTGTGAGCGGCACCGGGGGCAAAGGTGAAGTGTCCTGCCCAAGGACACAACGCTAGCGATTTGGATGTCAATAGGCAGGGAGCGAACCTGCAACCCTCAGGTTTCTGGCACGGCCGTTCTACCCACTACGCGACGCCGCCCCCAGCAAATGAGAGTGTCTCCATGGTGATGCCCATATATAACTTGCAAAATCCTGGTCCTCGGCCAGTGTCACTGCTGTTTTGACATCGGCGGGGCGGTGGTACCTCATCCACGCGGCGGTCCTGGGTGGGATGCCGTCGACGAATTGTTCCAGGAGAATGTGTTCCAACATTCTTGGGTCCTGTCCGTTCGGCTGGAGCCACCGGGTTGCCGCGTCCCGCAATTGCTGCGCCAGGACGAAGGGACGGTCTTCTGGGCCCAACCTCATCGCCCGGAACTTTCCTTGGTGGTCTACCGGGCTGCTGCCGACCCGATCTAGGTTGGTGTGGCCCCCGCTGTGCCTCCCCCACCAGGAGCGGCAGCAACCTCACTCCCCATTCCTCCTCTGGCCATTTGCACAAATTTGTTTTATTTTCTCTTTGACAAAACTTAATGTGCAGTGCTCTTGCTTTTCAGCCGTCTGCCTCTTGCTTGTCAGTCCCCCTGTCTTCATGGTTGCCAATAAAGGAACAGGTGATTAGATAACTCGTTCCAGCTGAGGTATCCACTCACCTGTTGGCTGCTTCATGGCCGGCCCCTGCACACACCCCGCCCGCAGGGAACACGTGGACCACGCCCCTCTCCACATTCAGTTTTAGAAATAATTTGTTGGTTTTCTTAGTATTCAGACCCCCTTGAGATGATCTTTTTCAAAAAAGCAACTAGTGACTTTTTTGGACCCTTTGGACAAATTTGGAAACACGAACAAACTTGTGTCTCTTCTCAACAATGCCGCCACATCTAAAAGCACTCACATGCGACTTTTGGCAGAAACCCCCCCCCACAAAAGTAAGTGACAGGGGACAGTTAATTAGTATTTTTCCCACTATTTGTTTGATTTTCTTGTTTTTTACTGCCCCATAATTAAGGAACTGCACATGCGTCATGTCATAGTGAAGTTTGCAAATTGCAATTACACACACTTAAATGTATTTTCTGGTTAAACTTGCAAATGTATTTTCAGTGTTACTAAATATGGTTCCATTCATTCCCTCAAGGGAAAGTCAGAGGTGAGACTAAATGCTTGACTTCTACTAAAAAGACAGAGAAATGCTTATATGGTCAGTGTAGCGTTGCTCTAACAACAATTCTGGTGGCGCCCTCAGGCTTAAACAGTACTGTATATATATTATTGTGCAACTGTACACAAAGCGATGGCATTGAGCAGTCCATGTGACACACTAGCATGCAGAAATGGGATGTACTTTCTATGGTTTGTTTTGCAGCAGCTGACATGTTTACCGTTGTTTATCCCCGCTGAAATTGGTCTGGATGCAAGAGGGTTCACTTAATGGAGAGTGGTTTGTCACGTGTTGATGTGCCTGCATGCACCTCAAACAAGCCTAACGAGGAGTCACTTCCAGCTGTTTATAGTCGCACATTGGGTGCGTCTTGCTGCACTGTTGCACTGCTGTGGTCATTTAGGGTCAACACTATCTTGATCTCTTAGGCACTTTTTTCTTAAACCCAATTGGTTTTTTTTTCCGACAATTTGCCCAACTGGATGAAGAAATCTGAATCTGGAGCAGGAAGTGCTCACGCTGGACATTTCCGTCCTGACCGCATGCCTTCTCCCTTTTCTTGACACACTTACTGAATATGTAAACATACACTTTGCTTGGTATGCTTTAGGAATGAAAATGAAAGCTGGAGAGAAATATGAAATGTTGAAAGAATCCAAGGCAGGACTTGTCATTTACTATTTATTCCTTCTATTTTATAATTTCTGTCAGTATAATCTTAACTTCTAAAGCAACAATATGTAGTAATCATATCTTATTTTCCATCCATCCATCCATCATCTTCCGCTTATCCGAGGTCGGGTCGCGGGGGCAACAGCCTAAGCAGGGAAACCCAGACTTCCCTCTCCCCAGCCACTTCGTCTAGCTCTTCCCGGGGGATCCCGAGGCGTTCCCAGGCCAGTCGGGAGACATAGTCTTCCCAACGTGTCCTGGGTCTTCCCCGTGGCCTCCTACCGGTTGGACGTGCCCTAAACACCTCCCTAGGGAGGCGTTCGGGTGGCATCCTGACCAGATGCCCGAACCACCTCATCTGGCTCCTCTCGATGTGAAGGAGCAGCGGCTTTACTTTGAGTCCCTCCCGGATGGCAGAGCTTCTCACCCTATCTCTAAGGGAGAGCCCCGCCACACGGCGGAGGAAACTCATTTCGGCCGCTTGTACCCGTGATCTTATCCTTTCGGTCATGACCCAAAGCTCATGACCATAGGTGAGGATGGGAACGTAGATCGACCGGTAAATTGAGAGCTTTGCCTTCCGGCTCAGCTCCTTCTTCACCACAACGGATCGGTACAACATCCGTATTACTGAAGACGCCGCACCGATCCGCCTGTCGATCTCACGATCCACTCTTCCCTCACTCGTGAACAATACTCCTAGGTACTTGAACTCCTCCACTTGGGGCAGGGTCTCCTCCCCAACCCGGAGATGGCACTCCACCCTTTTCCGGGCGAGAACCATGGACTCGGATTTGGAGGTGCTGATTCTCATTCCGGTCGCTTCACACTCGGCTGCGAACCGATCCAGCGAGAGCTGAAGATCCCGGTCAGATGAAGCCATCAGGACCACATCATCTGCAAAAAGCAGAGACCTAATCCTGCGGTTACCAAACCGGAACCCCTCTTATTTTGCATGTTATAGTATTTAGTAGTGATGGACAGTGTTGGCGCTAGGAATTTTCAAAATGGGGTCGCAGGAACCCCAATAAGTCATGAAAATGCGGTGTAACTATATTTTTGGGATCCCACTTTTTAGTAACCAGTTTGAAAACAAATGATAAATTTATGGATTATCCTGTTATAACTCACTTTCTATATTGTGTTTTGAGGTCGTCATAAACTTGACTTAATTTATAAAAAAATAATACAAAAGAAAACAAATGTTTATGCGTGTGTAAATTTATTCAGTTATAAACATTCATTCATTTTCTTCTTTCCTTCATGGATCTACACTTTCCCGCTGCTGGTATTTTTTTTCTAGTTTCATTTAATAAATTGATCGCTCATAATTGACAAGAACTTGATCAAGGAATTTTACATTCGATTCCCAGACAAGCCAGATAGGCCGCCAGGAGGCGTCCGTTGAAGGGGGGATACTGTGGTAATCTGAAATTTCCTTGTTCACTTCTGTTTTGTCTGCACACCATATTCACTCTCTCTCTCTCTCTCTCTCTCTCTCGTCCACAGTATAGAGTGCAGCTGGCGCAAGGTAGCAGCACACACCTGAGTTAGATTAGTGGCAGCATACTTAACCTGGCTGCTGTCTGCAGGTGTGCGCCGGGACTTTGTCTACTGCTTGTTACAGACGCATGTGTCATTTTGTCTCGCCAGCGGACTCTCTAGTTCTTCTTCTGCATTATCTCAGGTTTGCCTGTATTTTTCCTAGCCTCGTCTAGCGTTTTTATTTTGTAGTTTGTTTCTCTGTTTTACTTCTTTCCTTCAGTATTTTTCCTAGCCTTGTCTAGCGCTTTTGGTTTTGTGTAGGTAATTTATCTTTGTAGTTTTTTTACATGGTGTGTTTTTTGTGTGTACCACCATCGCCTTTGTTTTTGCTACTTCATCCTTCTTCCAAAATAAAAGGGAGAACTATTGTCCACAAACTAAACGTCTCTGCATCCTTGGGATCCACCACACCAGATTGTTACAGAAAGTCCCAGCCATACTATGGAACCCGCAGAGACAGACTCCTGGAAAAGAGCCTTGCAAGGCCAGGCACAACGGATCAACCAGCAGGAAGACCAGCTAGACCTGCTGGTTGTGTACAGGGACTGTCGGAGCGTCAAGACGCCATGTTGGAGCGAGTCAACATGCTGCTAGCCACCGTCGTACCGTTCTCATCCACCCAGCCGACACAACCAGCAACATACGGCTATCCCGACCCGAATGTTTTTCCGGAGAAAAGGAAGACTACATTTTGAGTTAAACGCTTCCGCTTTCACTTCTGAGCGGGCTAAGGTAATGTTTGTTATCTCCCACCTGTCTGGCCGTGCGGGCACCTGGGCAACTGCTGAATGGAACCGTCAGATCGCCTCCAGCTCCACATACGTGAACTTTTCTAAATCTTTGAGGTAAATCTTCCAACGACGTCTCCCAGGTAGAAAGGCAGCGAGATCCCTTTTTAGGCTGCAACAGGGTTCACGACGGGTCGCGGATTACGCGATCAAGTTCCGCACCATGGCCGCCGACTGTGACTTGGGTCCCTCGGCGCTGTTGGACACCTTCTTCCTGGGGCTCGCGGACGAGATTCGTCACATGATGATCCCGCTGTCACTTCCGACGAATCTGGACGATCTCATCGAGCTGGCGCTGCATATCTATTTCCGCCTATTGGAGGAGAGGAGGGATCGACGAGGGAGACAAGCTCCACCTAGCACCCAATCAGCGCCTGCCAGGCCCGCCATCTACAAGACGGAGCAACTCGTTCCCGAAGACACCTCTGCTACGTGGCAGATAGACAAGCCGGTGCAACTGGGAGGCCGCCGACTCACCACCACCAAGAGTGAACGCCATCTTCGCCTCCATCTCTGCCTATACTGTGGGGCCGCTGATCATCTCATCTCCCGCTGCAAAGTACTGCCGCACCCCGTCGCACGGCCACGCGTGCGCCCTCATTCGCCAGAAGACACGTCCACCAGAGGTCGCCGTTCTCCTTCGTTGGCAGCAGGCAGAATGCAGTTAAAAGGTACTCTTTCTTGGCCGAACAAACAAATAGACATTTGCGCGCTCATTGACTCCGGGGCAGATGATAACTTTTTGGATTTTGAGTTCATGAGACTCCATAAGATTCCAGTTGTAAAACTGTACGTACCCAAGAGGGTGTATTCTCTAGATGGGCGCCTGTTAGCCAGCATTACCCACCAGACCCACCCGCTCAACCTGCGCTTGTCTGGTAATCATTGTGAGAAAATATTTTTTTATATTGTGCCATCACAGTCCGCGCCTGTCATTGTTGGTATAACCTGGTTACATGTACTTTGTTTTTCTGTTTTACTTCTTTCATTAAGTATTTTTCCTAGCCTTGTCTTGCTACTTCATCCTTCTTCCAAAATACAAGGAAGAACTATTGTCCACAAACTAAACGTCTCTGCATCCTTGGGATCCGCCACACCAGATCGTTACATTGTAGATGTATTTACTTCTGTATAAAAGGGTAAAAAGTTTTTTGCTTTGGTAATTGAATGATGATAATGGTGTGCCAGGGCATACATGCATATGACAAATGTAATTGATTATCCTCACCTGTATGTAGATCCATCAGTCGTGTAAAAACCTACACCTTTATGGCAAATAATGCCAACAAACTTAGAATTTTGCAAATTGGTTTCAATGTCATTTAGTACAGTGGCATTCTATGCCTCTAGCATTTCCTCTCTGGCTTCGTGATGGCCATGAGCTGTGTGTTCTCCTTAAAGAATGGCGGTATGTGGGGTGAGTGACTTGAGTAAGTGAGTGGGTTCAAGTTAGGAGAGAGAGCGCTAGCATGTTCCGGAGTGCTAATAGCATCTTGGATGTCCAGTTGGATTTGTGGAAAACATAAATAAAGAGTTGTAAAAAATCGACGGCCTCGTCATTCCGACTAAAAAGTGTTACTGTAGGGTAAAGTTGAGGGTGTTACCCCCGACAATACATCTTCCCTGGAGGGAACGTCTCCCCTGCGCTCAAGTAGTAATTCTGTGTCCCTCAATTGCTGGGTTGCATATGACGTCACGTCCGGCTTATTAAGTATGCGTGGTGTGTCTGTTCTTAATTGGTACGAGGCGCCATAAAGCCTTTCTTGAAGGAAAATGCCCTATGATTGTTTCTTTCGGCTGTACGAACCGTTCAAACTGCGAAAAGGATTAACATTACTTCAGAGTTCCATCCATCCATTTCCTACCGCTTATCCCGCTCGGGGCCGCAGGGGGTCGCTGGAGCCTACCTCAGCTGCATTCGGGTGGAAGCCGGAGTACACCCTGGACAAGTCGCCATCTCATCGCAGGGCCAACACAGATACACAGACAGCATCCACACTCACATTCACACAGTAGGGCCAATTTAGTGTTGCCAATCAACCTATCTCCAGGTGCATGTTTTTGGAGGTGGGAGGAGTACCCAGAGGGAACCCACAGAGTCACGGGGAAAACATGCAAACTCCACACAGAAATACCCCGAGTCCGGGGATGGAACCCATGACCTTTGTACTGTGAGGCACATGCACCAACCCCTGTCTACCATGTTGCCCGTTTTCAAAATTCAATTTTTTTTTTAATTTCTTTAAGCCATCTCCCCACTTTTTTGTTTTATTTATACGTCACGTGTCAGTTCCGAAGATGATGTTTTGAGTCCTGTGACCTGTTTTCAATGGAATTATGAAATAAATTGTCACCCCAAGAATCTGAATCGAATTGTGAGTTGTTGTTAGACATCCCATCTGTTTACTATGCATCACTGCATTGGCTTCCTTTTCACAGTTTTACCTCTAATGCTGCTTTAAACTTAACATAAAGATCAAGCCGAAGAAAATAAACTGGCTTGGGTCTTTTCATGTCAAAAATCTGTTCAGGACTGGATCAGAGCCAGGGCACAGTGCGTGATATTAGTGGCAAAACAGATGACATTCTCCTCAAGGCATCCTCTATCTATTGACCCCTCTGTCAGCTTGTCAGGGAGGGTTGGTTTCTGAGTGGATGGGAAAAGGCCATGAGCGCGTAGATTCCCTTCCAACTTCTTCTCATATCGGCGCTCAAGGAACGACCCGACACAGGATCTGAGTGCTGTGGTTCTCATTAGCAGCTTCCCATCGTTTTAGCATCAGTCCAGATGTGCAGTGACGAACACGACTCCATATCGTTGATGGGCCTCTAGGGGATGCTCGAGGTTGGGGGCGGGAGGTTGTGGTGCACTTGCACCAAACCGAGATGCTGACTCCAAGCATTATGATTTGGCACCATCCTCTGAATTCTCATCAAAATAATTAAATGGCAACAAGTCTGGTGTGTAGTCTGCCTTTCACCCGAAGTCTGCTGGGATAGACTCCCTGTGTCCATAGACACAATAAGAGGTATTGAAAATGGATATCAGTGAAGTTCCAGTTAATAACTTGCAATATATAGACCTGCAGTGTGTTGAGCACACACAAAGAGATATGTCTTATCTATATCTCAGTTTTGCCATTTATAGCTCCCATCCTTTACGTCTAATGACCTGGGCCAAAGAAGTGGAAATAATGGAAATTGCATTTCCATGGAGATCGTCCTCTCATTCTCTGTGCAGTGTGTTTGCATGTTTTTACACAGGTCTCTCCTTCCGCCATGTCATCTCTGGAATGGCAGTGGGAATTGATACAGCAATAATCAATACACTGCAAGAAACCAACATTTTATGCCGATATCTACAGTATATAACAGAGCTGGGCAAATATTTGGTCTCGGGGGTCACATTGACAGAAAAAAATGTGTCTGGGGGGGCCAATGGGTATGTGTGTATAAATGTAATGTACACGTTGAGCTAGGGCTGGGCGATATATCGATATATCGCGGGTTTGACTCTGTGTGATATAGAAAATGACTATATCGTGATATTCGAGTATACGTTCTCACGCAGTTGCTTTTAGCTGCGGGCATTACACTACAGGCTCTTCTCACTCTTTCTTGTCTCTCCTTCTCACAGAAACTTAAACAAGCGCACTTTCTTACATACGTCACATACGTATACGCCCTCACAGAGCAGAGAGGTAGCAGCATGGGTAACATTAGCTGTGGTGCGAGTGGTAATACAAGAGAAAAAAGGTGCGAATCTGGTAAGAAATGAAGGCAAAATTAATTCCCAAGAAAAACAGCACGGGTTCCATCGTCTTGCAGTGGTTTGGCTTCAAGTGGGAATATGTCGAACAAACAACCGTAATTTGTCAATGTGAGGCAAAAGCGTTGCTACAAAAAGTAGCATTACTGCTAATATGTAGCATCATTTGAAAAGTCACCTGCAAGAGAATGAGGAGTGCTTACTACGCATGTCAACATCTCCGTTCGGGGCCACGCTCACAAAATGCCGAGGCAAACATTTCCACATCAACACCGTGTGAAAAAAATAGTCCACAACAGAAGGAGTTAACATCCGCAGGAACCTACCATATAGCAAAGTACATTAACAATTTGATTCCCTATTATGCAGCTCATTTATATTTGACAGTTATTGAAATATCTTGCATGACATCATGCACACTTGCATGACATCATGCACACTTGCATGACATCATGCACACTTTATTTTTTTTTAAACTATTGTAGTGGCGTTCTGTACAAAAAGTGCACTTTAATTTAGTGTTCTTTCGATATGTCATCTTAGTGACATCATGCACAAAAGTGCACTCATAGCTTGTTTTAAAATGTTTCTGACAATAATCATGCACTTTCTGTTTTGAAATAACATGAATGTTTATGCCACTGCTTAATAACTGTTTAATAAATACAGTTTTGGTCAATTGACTTAGTTGTGATTTCCCTCTCTGCATGAATGTTTAAAAGTAGCATATATTAATGCAGTATGAACAACAATGTTTTAATATAGACATATACAATCATCATACTGGTGTGATTACATGCATCAAGTGTTCATTCAAGGCTAATGCAAAATATCGATATATAAATATCGTATATCATGACATGGCTTTAAAATATCGAGATATCAACAAAAAAACATACCGCCCAGCCCTATGTTGAGCTGGTAAAATCGGCTGTGTTTGGGTCTGTTTTTTTCAATAACACTAATACCAAAAGTCACAATGTACGATAGAGTTCTAAAAATTTTATGGCAGACCATCTAAAAAAACAGAATGGAATTTCATAGTTTTGTACATGAAAATAAAGAAAGTGGAATTTAAAATATTAACTATGAACAATAAAAAACTGAATATTAACAACATATGAACATCGCTCCTCTTTTATTTCTCAGACCAGCTCCTCGATAGACATATTTTACAACCAAGCAAAACACAACAAAAATTTAACAAACAGCAAAATATCAACACAATAATGAACAACTACAATATGATATATTATTACTTTTATGCATAACTTTTATATAAAAATCTGCTTCCGCATCTGTTTCTGACACACGGGACTGATCACCATTTGCCTCACGCAGTGCAACACCTCTCCTTCACATAGAATTGATCAGGTTGTTGATTGTGGCTTGTGGAATGTTGGTCCACTCCTTTTCAATGGCTGTGCCAAGTTGCTGGATATTGGCAGGAACTGGAACACGCTGTCGTATACCTGCTCAGTGGTCTTGTGGTTAGCGTGTCCGCCCTTAGACTGGAATGTCGTGAGATCAAACCCTGGCCGAGTAATACCAAGACATAAACATGGGATCCATTGCCTCCCTGCTTGGCACTCAGCATCAAGGGTTGCAATTGGGGGTTAAATCACCAGATGATTCCCAAGCGCGGCCACTGCTGCTGCTCACTGCTACCCTCACCTCCCAGGGGGTGATCATGGGGATGGGTCAAATGCAGAGGATAATTTCACCATATTTTCACTATCGTTGGGACTTCAACTTTAACTTTATACGCCGATCCGCAGCATTCCGAACATAGTCACTGGGACGTTTTCAGCTTCCATGAATTGTGTACAGAGCCTTGCAACATGGGGCCGTGCATTGTCATGCTGCAACATGAGGTGATGGTCTCGGGTGAATGGCATTCAAAATGCCATCATTAAAAGGCATTTGCGTTTGTTGTCCAGGGTGTACCCCGCCTGCCTTCCACCCGAATGCAGCTGAGATAGGCTCCAGCACCCACCGCGATCCTGAACAGGACAAGCGGTAGAAAATGGATGGATGGATGGATGGATGTCCATAACATACGCCTGCCCCTACCATAACCCCAACCCCACCATGGGCCAATCAATTTACAACGTTGACATCAGCAAAGCGCTCTCCCACAGAACGCCACATACGGTGGGGGAAAAAAACATTTAGTCAGCCACTGATTGTGCAAGTTCTCCCACTTAAAATGATGACAGAGGTCTGTAATTTTCATCATAGGTACACTTCAACTGTGAGAGACAGAATATAAAACAAAAATCCAGGAATTCACATTGTAGGAATTTTAAAGAATTTATTTGTAAATTATGGTGGAAAATAAGTATTTGGTCAACCATTCAACGCGCTCACTGATGGAAGGAGGTTTTGGCTCAAAATCTCACAATACATGGCCCCATTCATTCTTTCCTTAACACGGATCAATCGTCCTGTCCCCTTAGCAGAAAAACAGTCCCAAAGCATGATGTTTCCACCCCCATGCTCCACAGTAGGTATGGTGTCTTTGGGATGCAACTCAGTATTCTTCTTCCTCCAAACACGACGAGTTGAGTTTATACCAAAATGGATACATGGATGATACAGCAGAGGATTGGGAGAATGTCATGTGGTCAGATGAAACCAAAATAGAACTTTTTGGTATAAACTCAACTCGTCGTGTTTGGAGGAAGAAGAATACTGAGTTGCATCCCAAGAACACCATACCTACTGTAAAGCATGGGGGTGGAAACATCATGCTTTGGGGCTGTTTTTCAGCTAAGGGGACAGGACGATTGATCTTTGTTAAAGAAAGAATGAATGGAATGGGGCCATGTATCGTGAGATTTTGAGCCAAAATCTTCTTCCATCAGCGAGAGCTTTGAATGGTTGACAAAATACTTATTTTCCACCATAATTTACAAATAAATGCTTTAAAATTCCTACAATGTGAATTCCTGGATTTTTTTTTCACATTCTGTCTCTCACAGTTGAAGTGTACCTATGATGGAAATTACAGACCTCTGTCATCATTTTAAGTGGGAGAACTTGTACAATCGGTGGCTGACTAAATACTTTTTTGCCCCACTGTATGCTGTTTGCCATCTGCCCTGAACAGTGAAAACCAGGATTCACCTGTGAAGAGAACACCTCTCCTTCATGCCAGACACCATTGAATGTGAGCATTTGCCCACTTAAGTTGGTTACGCCGACGAACTGCAGTCAGGTCGACACCCCGATGAGCATGCAGATGAGCTTCCCTGAAATGGTTTCTCCCAGTTTATGCATAAATTATTTGGTCACGGAAACTATTTGTTGCAGCAGCTGCCGAGTGGCTGGACTCAGATGATTATGGAGGTGCACCTGTTAGATGTGTCCTAGGCGGGTGTGGTTACCAGTGGTCTGCGGTTGTGGGGCCGGTTGGCTGTACTGCCAAATTCTCTAAAATGCCTTTGGAGACGCTTTATGGGAGAGAAATAATTTTTCAATTCACGGGCAACAGTTCTGGTGGACATTCCTGCAGTCAACATGCCAACTGCACGTTCCCTCAGAACTTGCGACATCTGTGGCATTGTGCTGTGTGTTAAAACTGCTCATTTTCAGAGTGGTCTTTTTTTGGGGGGCAGCCTAAGGCACAACCGTGTAATAATCATGCTGTTAAATCAGCATCTTGACATGCCACACCTGCAAGGTGGGATGGATTATTTTTGCGGACAAGAAATGCTCACGAACACAGATTTAGACAGATTTGTGAACAATATTAGAGAGGAATTGGTATTTTGTGTATATAGTAAAAGTCTTGGATCTTTGTGTTCAACTCATGAAAAATGACAAACCTTTCATTTATCGAATCCCAAATGTTAAAATTCAAGGACAGGTGCATTTGCTAACATTATGTACAAAGAAAACTATAACCTGCAATGAGGTAGCGACTGCCCTCCACCTGACTACAGCTGGGATAGGCTCCAGCCCCCTGTGGTCCTGAAAGGGGCAAGCGGTAAAAAATGGATAGATCAATATTTGCGTCTAGTGTAAATACATTTATCACAGACTTTCCAGCCATCCATTTTTTACCGCTTGTCCCGTTCGGGGTAGCGGGGGGTCGCTGGAGCCTATCTCAGCTGCATTCGGGCGGAAGGCGGCCTACACCCTGGACAAGTCGCCACCTCATCGCAAGGCCAACACAGATAGACACACTCAGATTCACACACTAGGGTCAATTTAGTGTTGCCAATCAACCTATCCCCAGGTGCATGTCTTTGGCGGGGGAGGAAGCCGGAGTACCCGGAGGGAACCCACGCAGTCACGGGGAGAACATGCAAACTCCACACAGAAAGATCCCGAGCCCGGGATTGAACCCAGGACAACTCAGGACCTTCGTATTGTGAGGCGGATGCACTAACCCCTAATCCACCGTGCTGCCTTATCACAGACTACAAAATAATTTGCTGTAATGACATTGAGTCATCAGTCAATCAATCCATCAAAGTTTACTTATACAGCCCTTGATCACGAGTGTCTCAAAGAGCTGCACAAGCCACAACGACATCCTCGGCTCAGATCCCACATCCAAACTTTTAGTCTGATCATTTTATTGGGACACCTTTGAAATGACTTGTGTTTATTCAGCAGCAGTGGTCAGCACACACTCAGCCGTAAAGGAGTACAGGAAGTGTGTGTGTCTATGTGTGCATGCGTGTGTGTGTGTTCGCTCATCTGTATTTGGCCACACATATACACATGCTCTCTTCTTTGGCTTGATGAATAAATGAGGTGAAAAGTGGTAGAGAGACGAATGAAAGCGTGTTCACGGTCACTGTTGGTGCTCACTGAATCTCAGTGTCGGCCGCTGTGCTCTCACACAGCAGATAAGATAAGAACCACATGCTCTTCCCACCTTCTGGCAAGGGAGTCCCAGGCGGAGCTGCTGACGCACACAGCCTGCATCCCCCCTACGCCCCCCCCTCACCCGTCCTCTCCCTTCCTGCCTCAGACTCTTGTCATGAAAAGTGAAAAGTAGTACCCTGGCAGCTTGCCCTTGACTATGTGCCAGGCAGCGTTCGCTTCAATAGAAGTGGTCTTTTGCCCTTTTCTATCATTTTTTTTATGACTTGGTAGTAGAGGAGGAACATGCTGCCCAATAAACATCAGCTGGACTTATGACAATAACACTTGATATATTTTGACTGCAGTCACTTGACCTGCTCCTTAAAGGCCTACTGAAACCCACTACTACCGACCACGCAGTATATATATCAATGATGAAATATTAACGTTGCAACACATGCCAATATGGCCTTTTTACTTTACTAAATTGCAATTTTAAATTTCCCAGGAGTTTCGTCTTGAAAACGTCGTGTAATGATGACGTGTATGCAAGACGTCACGGGTTTTTAGAAAGTATGAGCGCCACGCACACACACACACAGCTAAATGTTGTCTGCTTTAACGGCATAATTATACAGTATTTTGGAGAACTGTGTTGCTGAATCTTTTGCAATTTGTTCAATTAATATTGGAGAAGTCACAGTAGAAAGATGGAGTTGGTAAGCTTTAGCCTTTAGCCACACAAACACACGGTGATTCCTTGTTTAACATTCCTGGAGGTGAAAATTTACTATGGATCAGAGCGTGGTTAAGCGAACATGAAACACGACAGAATGTCAACCAGCAGGTTTCGGTGAGAAAATTGTGGTTAAAAAGCCGCTTCTTACCGGAGAAAAGCTGAGCTTGTGTCGCCCTTCGCTGCGGTCGACTCCCCTGAGACACTGCGCATCAAGACACCCGTGGACGTACACCTCCGACTATCAGGTACTATTAAACTCACTAAAACACTAGCAACATAATAGAAAGATAAGGGATTTCCCAGAGTTATCCTAGTAAATGTGTCTAAAAACATCGGAATCCGTCCCAATGAAATCACGTGTTATTTTTTTTGTACTTTAAAAAAAAAAAAAAAAAATTGTAGTCCGTCGCTATCAATGACCTCAAACACAAATCTTTCATCCTCGCTCAAATTGATGGGAAAATTGTCGTTTTCTCGGTCCGAATAGCACTTTTTGTTGGAGGCTCCCATTATAAACAATGTGAATGTGTGAGGAGCCATCAAACATGCGACTTCCGGTAGAGGCAGGGCTTTTGTCTTAGCACCGAAAGTTGCGAACTTTATCGTGGATGTCCTCTACTAAATCCTTTCAGAAAAAATATGGCAATATCGCGAAATGATCAAGTATGACACATAGTATGGACCTGCTATCCCCGTTTAAATAAGAAAATCTCATTTCAGTAGGCCTTTAAAAAAACATCCAAACTGTTACGTGGTCGAGGCATGACGATGTGTGGGGGGTCGTTTTCCAAAATGCGGAGGAACGTAAGCAAGCAGCTTGCAGGTAAGAAGAATGATCTATTCTTCATAAACATGCAAAATACAAAATAAACAAAACAAAAAGCTAACTGAGTAACTTGCATGAAAAGCCAAGGACATGAACTGGACGACGCTTAGCTCACGAATAGAAAATAGAAAAGGTTGTCGTAACTTGTTGCATAGAAGCAAGCAAAAACACCAGGCCGAGTGAGGCCAGAGGATGGGCTAAATAGCTCTCTGATTAGTGCCTGGGAACAGGTGAGCATCCCTAACACTAATCAGAGGCAGGTGAAAGTATTTGGCACCCATGACAACCAAGAAGCACAAAACAGGGGTGCTAAAACTGAACTTAAACAACAAGCGTAAATAAATTATGGTCACACAAACACCTCCAGAGTTTTATATGCATGATGTAAGTATATATGTAACGTAGTAACAGGCACATTTATTATAACATTTCATATTTACGTGTTTTGATCATTTTAATCATACGCTGCGCATTAATTTCCATAAGGCATTGCATAATTTATTCTTCATCACTGATTATTACTCACTGCCCTCTAGGAGAGCCAGCAAACAAAATAAAACATCACGAACTGTATAAGGTCTGCTGTCATTAGGATGCCGACTGCTGGGATATGCATGTATTCCCATTTAGATGAAAAATATCTCATAATCCTCACGAAGAAAACGGGTGTTGCACCAAACATCTTTTCGTGTCGATCTCGCCAGTTCCAGGTCCTCAATGGCTGACAAAGGCCCTGTCCACACGAACATGGAGCGTTTGAAAACCACATATTTGGGGTTAAAACGATCTCTGCCCATACAAGTGTAGTTTTAAAACTGTCTATGTCTAGACACAAACACATACACTTTCTGTCATGCATATTTTGTCCAATCAGAAGCCTGAAAAAGTAGCAATATTTGACTTGGTGGCATTATTATCTTTATTTTGATATACTAGACCAGGGGTCACCAACCTTTTTAAAACCAAGCGCTACTTCTTGGGTACTGATTAATGTGAAGGGCTACCAGTTTGATACACACTTAAATAAATTGCCAGAAATGGCTAATTTGCTCAATTTACCTTTAATAAATAAATCTATATATGTAAAGAAAAATGGTATTTCTGTCTGCCATTCCGTCGTACATTTTTTTTCCTTTTACAGAAGGTTTTTTGTAGAGAATAAATGATGAAAAAAGCACTTAATTGAACGGCTTAAAAGAGAAACAGGAAAAAAAAAAGAAAAAAAAAATTGAAACATAGTTTATCTTCAATTTCAACTCTTTAAAATTCAAAATTCAACCGAAAAAAGGAAGAGAAAAAACTAGCTAATTCGAATCTTTTTGAAAAAATTAAAAAAATAATTTATGGAACATCATTAGTAATTTTTCCTGATTAAGATTAATTTTAGAATTTTGATGACATGTTTTAAATGGGTTAAAATCCAATCTGCACTTTGTTAGAAAATATAACAAATTGGACCAAGCTATATTTCTAACAAAGACAAATCCTTATTTCTTCAAGATTTTTTAGAACAAAACATTTAAAAGAAATTCAAAAGACTTTGAAATAAGATTTAAATTTGATTCTACAGATTTTCTAGATTTGCCAGAATATTTTTTTTGAATTTTAATCATAATAAGTTTGAAAAAATATTTCACAAATATTATTCGTCGGAAAAACAGAAGCTATAATGAAGAACTATATTAAAATGTATTTATTGTTCTTTAGAAAAAAAAAATAATTTACTTTAACATTGATTTAAATTGTCAGAAAAGAAGAGGAAGGAATTTAAAAGGATAAAAGGTATATGTGTTTAAAAATCCTAAGACAATTTTTAAGGTTGTATTTTTTCTCTAAAATTGTCTTTCTGAAAGTTATAAGAAGCGAAGTAAAAAAAATAAATGAATTTATTTAAACAAGTGATGACCAAGTCTTTAGAATATTTTCTTGGATTTTCAAATTATTTTTGAGTTTTGTCTCTCTTACAATTAAAAATGTCGAGCAAAGCGAGACCAGCTTGCTAGTAAATAAATACAATTTTAATAAATAGAGGCAGCTCACTGGTAAGTGCTGCTATTTGAGCTACTTTTAGAACAGGCCAGCGGGCTACTCATCTGGTCCTTATGGGCTACCTGGTGACCCCTGTACTAAACGTACAATGACATGTACATTATCTTTAAAACCAGCCTGCATGTACACAGAGCCCTGGGAACATTATTAAAGAGTGAATGCACGTCTGAATTATAACATGTTTAGCAACATGGTGATGTATTATGTGTGCAGTGAAGTCTACATTAGTTCTATAATCAGCATGCACTAACGAGCCAAGCATCTAATCATGGATATAGTGATTATGGTACATCTGTAATGAAGGGTATATTGTCTTTAACATCAGTACACACTACAAGGAGGATGCTACATCATATTTTTTTAGTTTCTTGGTCGCTTTTTACGCGCAAGCATGGTCCTGTGCTCCATCTACAAAAATGAAAGCAAGACACGTAAGTTAACTTCATGATTTGTCGTGAAATAAGGACTTAAAAGATAAGATAATGTTGCACCTTTCTTATATGACAGAAAGCAAACAGTTTTGCTCGTCAAAGTTGTCCCATCAGGTGGAAGTTCGACAGCGATCGTATCCAAAACAGCTGGCTGTCATTAGCGCCGGCGGGTGTGTTGCAAAGCCCATTTTGATGCGTCTTTTTTTTTATTTATTAGCATGTTTACGTTCAAATATACACTAAAGGCCTACTGAAATGAGATTTTCTTATTTAAACGGGCATAGCAGGTAAATTCTATTTGTCATACAGTGATAAGGGTAGGTTAGATACCATGAAAAAGTTTATTTGACATAACTGAGGTGATTATTAATTTAAGAGGGAACTTAAAGGCCTACTAAAATGAGATTTTCTTATTTAAACGGGGATAGCAGGTACATTCTATGTGTCATACTTGATCATTTTTCGATATTGATATATTTTTGCTGAAAGGATTTAGTAGAGAACATCGACGATAAAGTTCGCAACTTTTGGTCGCTAATAAAAAAGCCTTGAATGTACCGGAAGTAGCAGACGATAGACGCGTGACGTCACTGGTTGTAGAGCTCCTCACATCCTCACATTGTTTACAATCATGGCCACCAGCAGCGAGAGCGATTCCGACCGAGAAAGCGACAATTTCCCCGTTAATTTGAGCGAGGATGAAAGATTCGTGGATGAGGATAGTGAGAGTGAAGGACTAGAAATAAAAAAAAGAGGGCAGTGGGACCGATTCAAATGTTATTAGACACATTTATTAGGATAATTTGCTTATTGTGTTACTAGTGTTTTAGTGAGATTATATAGTCATACCTGAAAGACAGAGGGGTGTGGTGACCGCCATTGTCTCTGAGGGAAGCCATGGAGGAGCCAAGAAAGTCGCAGCTGCCTCTTTGACAGCTGCAGGAGGAACGACACAAGTTCCGCTCATGTTTACGGTAAGAGCCGACTTATTATCACAATTTTCTCACCGAAACCTGCCGGTTGACATGTTACATAGTCAGGAAACATGTTCGCTTGACCGCTCTGTTCCATATTAAAGTTTCACAACAAAGAAAGACACACCGGCTGTGTTTGTGTTACTAAAGCCGGCCAAAATACACCGCTTTCCACCATCTTTCTTTTTTGCAGTCTCCATTATTAATTGAACAAATTGCAAAAGATTCAGCAACACAGCTGTCCAGAATACTGTGTAATTATGCGATAAAAACAGACTACTTTTAGCCGTGAGTGGTGCTGGGAGAACATGTCCGCTACCACCGGTGACGTCACACGCACGCGTCATTATACGCGTCATCATTCCGCGACCTTTTCAACAAATGTTCCTCTCGGGAAATTTAAAATTGCAATTTAGTTAACTAAAAAGGCCGTATTGGCATGTGTTGCAATGTTAATATTTCATCATTGATATATAAACTATCAGACTGCGTGGTCGGTAGTAGTGGGTTTCAGTAGGCCCTTAAGTCCTCTTATAGTGTGTGTAAAGGCAGCAAGGCAGTGTTGTTGAGCTTGGAAATGACAGCGCACAATCGTGACGTCATCACAAGTCTTCGTTAATGCCATGTACACACATACGCTCAGCGGAGACTTTTGGAACTCTACACTTTGGCCAGAGTTTTCAAAACTCTGCGTTTTTAAAGACAAAAGTATGCGTCTGCGTGTGGACAAGAGGCATAAATGCAGAGATTTATTAAGTATTTGTGTTCGTGTGGACATGGTCTAAGTCTTCCAACTTGTCGGATTACATTCTCAGCCATTTACTTTCAGGGTGAGATGTATGATTTATGATCTACAATAAACTTCCAAGGAGCAAGGAAGCGAGGAAGCAGCAGACCACTCGATGATGTCAACATAGGGACACATGGTAGTGATCACAGCGCCACTAAATAGTTTTGTTTGTGTTTATAATAAAAATATCACTAATACTTGGTTAATATTCAAGTCACAAAAGTCAATGGAGTAGTGTTTGTGCTTTTGGAACAGTTATTTATTGCATTTTATGGTTGGAATAGACCTCCCATTGGCTCTGCTGTAAGCTGACTTTTATTTATTTTTATTTAATATTTAAAATGCATTAAAAAAAAAAATCCATCCATTGTCATGTCTTTCATAATTATTGTGAACGATTTGCAAAATTCCAAAAAAGTGTAGTTCCATTTTAAAAGGTGTCCATCATCAAGTGTCACAACTACAGCCACAACTTTTTGTTGTTTTTATAAACATTTGCCCTTTAACTCCCAAAAATGTTACTCTTTGTATACTTTAGTTAAAAAATGTCTCATGTGAATGGCCCCAAGCCACAATGGAAGGGTTCTGCCCACCTAAATGTAGGTCTTGGTACCAACATTTTGGTCCTAGTGCCAAAATAAATTGTGATACTTTTCGAAAACAAAAAGGAACACAAAAATAATCATTATTGGCTTTATTTATTTTAACTGAAAACCTTATAGTAAAACTATATTTATAGCATATATATAACTTGTCGTGATCAAGGACTAGGTTAGCTGAGAATAAAATACAACACGATTACTATATTAAAAATACGCCAAACTACGGATTTTTCAATTAGGGTTCTCTGCTGTTGATTCCGATGCTGATCATCCACGAGCAAGATCGGCCAATACCGATCACATGTATTAACTGTACATTTTTCAATATATTTATTGAGTGCTATTAACATTTTAATAAAATCAATACAATATTTTAACTATTTATCAATTCACTTTTGTTACATACAATTGCTTGAGCAAAACAAAGTCAATTGCACACAATAACTAAACAAAATCAAAATCTACTAATACTCATTTAAGTCCTTTTTTGCTCTTAAATTCCACATGTGTCCAGGAAATTATTTTCTGAATTTGTAAAACTTAACAAAAACAAATAAAAACACTCGGATATTGATCATATACTGATATTTCCCTTTGTGTCAACACTAGTGTTGCGAATCTTTGGGTGTCCCAAGATTTGATTCAATATCGATTCTTGGATGAGGAAATTTAGAGTGAAGGACTTGAAAAGAAAAAAAAAGGGGGATTGCAGTGGGAGCGATTCAGATTTTTTTAGACACATTTACCAGGATAATTCTGGGAAATCCCTTATCTGCCTATTGTGTTGCTAGTGTTTTAGTACCTAAAAGTCGGAGGGGTGTGGCCACGGGTGTGTTGACGGCAGACTCTCTGAGGGAAGTCACGGCAGCAGGACAAAGCTACGCTGATCTCCGGTAAGAGCCGACTTATTACCACAATTTTCTCCCCGATAACTGCCGGTTGACATGTAGTCGGGATCCATGTTGGCTTGACCGCTCTGATCCATAGTAAAGTTTCACCTCCGGGAATTTTAAACAAGGAATCACCGTGTGTTTGTGTGGCTAAAGGCTAAAAGCTTCCCACCTCCATCTTTCTACTTTGACTTCTCCATTATTAATTGAACACATTGCAAAAGACTCAGCAACACAGATGTCCAGAATACTGTTCAATTATGCGATTAAAGCAGACTACTTATAGCTTGGATTGGGCTGAAAAATAATGTCCACTACAACCCGAGACGTCAACCGCATGCGTCATCATACGAGTTTTCAATTGGACACTTAGCGGGAAATTTAAAATTGCAATTTAGTAAACTAAAAAGGCCGTATTGGCATGTGTTGCAATGGTAATATTTAATCATTGATTTATAAACTATCAGACTGCGTGGTCGGTGGTAGTGGGTTTCAGTAGGCCTTTAATGTCATTTACTCATTTTCCTCAATTGATGTACTAACACCATGTGGTGTATCAGGATCATCTACAACAAAACTTGTGAATTTGGACTCAGTGTATGTATCACACATGAATTTAGTAGGGGATACATGTTATTTCGGCACACTCCTGCAGCAGGGGATACAAAAAATTGCTATTGCGACATCCAGTGGACACATTTAGAACAGCAGGTTATTTCATTCAAACATGTCAGCTAATTCTTATACTTACCAAAACCTGTTTGCGAGCCTGATCTGGCCCACAGGCCGTACGTTTGACACCCCAGCTTAATGTATTTTTTTGCTCCTGAAAATGATTCCAGCAGTCATTTCCAATAATATTAGTTTTGGAGTATGGGGTAGATAACTACCGGTAACTGTACTTGGAACTTCTCCTTTCCATTGCCAGACACCTCTCTTGGTGTGATGTCACCTACAGAACTTGAGTCCATTTCCACGCAAAGACAGTGAAGATAAAGGAATGTAAAACTATTATTTCGACCACTTAATTGCATGTTTTTGTCACTCTGGTCCATGATTACATTTTTTGTGAACTGTTACCCAGCATCACTTTTCCTTACGAGCAGAGTCTGTTTTAACTGGACCAAAATTGAAATAAACTTTGAGCGCACCCTAAGAACAAAGAATGTCAAATATTGTGTGGAACAGGAGAGAACATTCCAATGCAATCCCAATCATTGTACCCCACAAAGACAGCGGAGAAAAAAAACTAGAAATAAATGAGGCCTTGTTTCATAGCAGTTCCTTTTTTCTTCTCCAATTCTCCAAAGGAGCCTTCTATAAAAAATGTGGCGTCAAGTAGACTCTGGGGCTTTTGCCCTCGTGTGTTGCCGGCAAATGCTGACCTGGAAAGAATAACAGGTCAAATGCCACTGAGAAGTTCACCATTTTCCAGGCCTGATTGAAAAAACGGGTGAAACTAAAACAAGATGACGTTGGATTTATTGGTAGATTACACTACAGTCAAGTAGTCTTAATCTGTCTGTTTCAGTGCTTTGAATCGAGCGTAGACTAGTAGGTATACAAAGAAAACAACACTTATAGGGAACATACACTTTTCTGGACCATTGTCAATCATTCACAATACTAATATGAGACAAACACATATTTTTTTGTACCCCATTAATAAATACAAGCTAGCAACGGAGGTAATGGAAGTCACTCTATTTTGTCTATAACAGGGGTCGGCAACCTTTACCACTCAAAGAGCCATTTTGACCCGTTTCACAAAATAAAGAAGACAATGGGAACTGCGACCATTCTTACGAATATCTGCTGGTGGTCACCCATTAACAATAATAAGGGCGTGCTATGAAGCCATTGCCTTTGACGCCTTCTACAACATGTACAAACTGCTTGCCAGTCCGGCAAAATGTTGTATGTGGCTTACGCAGATACACGTACGAGATTGCAAGGCATACTGGGTGATACAGGTTACACTGAAGGTTGTGATATAAATGACTTTAACACTCTTAGTAATATGCGCCACACTGTGAACCCACACCAAACAAGAATGACAAACACATTTCGGGAGAACATCCTCACAGTAACACAACATAAACGCAACACAACAAATACCCAGAATCCTTTGCATCCATGACTGTTCCTGACTATATTACACACTGCTAGCACCAACCCCCCCCCACCCCCCTTCTCCGTGCGTCGGTTGGGGTGGGCGGGGTTGGGGGCGCGGGGCTGTATAATATAGTCATGAACAGTCATGGATGCAAAGGATTCTGGGTATTTGTTGTGTTGCGTTTATGTTGTGTTACTGTGAGGATGTTCTCCCGAAATGTGTTTGTCATTATTGTTTGGTGTGGGTTCACAGTGTGGTGCATATTAGTAAGAGTGTTAGAAAGGTGTTTATATCACAACCTTCAGTGTAACCTGTATCACCCAGTATGCCTTGCAATCTCGTACATGTAACGATAGAAGCAGCGAAATGCATGCGTCCGGTCGGCATGCCGATAACATTGCGTAAAGGCGGGAGCGATGACATGTTGTAGAGGACGTTAAAAGTAAAGCCATCACGGCACGCCTTCAATGTTGTAGTCTGAGTGAAAATCGGAAAACGTTGACCCCGGGTAATGTCCGGGAGAGGCACCGAAATCCAAAATCCCCCCGTAACAGTCTGGGGGGTCGGTGATTATGCAGCTGAGCCACTTCAGAATTGCCAAAGAGCCGCGGGTTGCCGACCCTTTGCCTATAACACCATCTAAAAAGCTGTTTTAAAAAAGAAACTTCCATCAATGTTTTATATACATGCTGTAATATGTAATGTAGTAACAGACACATTCATAATAACATCCAAACATGTAATATTAATTTCACAGACACGTCACAACATTTGCTTTTCCTTCAACAACAACGCTGCGACTCACAGCAGACTTCAAGAGAGCAATCAACCACTATTTTGGGACAAATGATGATCCAGAACCTCAGATTTTTGAACCTGAATATAAGGAGGATGACCTACAAGTTTTAGAAGGTGATTGCTAAGCAGATTAAGCTTTAGTGAAAAACTAAGCATAATTTAAGTGTGAAACAAGGATACAAACTATAAACCCCCCCAAAAAATCACAATGTCTGCTCTCACTTGGCTGAGATTGTTCATTACTCCCCATTTAGATGAGTAATTATTCTCATAATCCAAAAAAGGTGCCCCATAGGAGCGTTTTTTCATGTCTTTCTCAATTGCCATCTACGGGTCTAATTTTACCAACTCCTTGGTTTATGGCAACTGGAGCGCTGAATGCTAGCTATCTTAAATGCTCATCAGAATATAATGATATAATTATCTATTCATGTATATTTTTTGAAACCTGCAAGGTTCAGTGAGTAGGGTGTCCATGCCAATGCCATTCATAAACTAAACTACAGTGTGTTGCATTAATGGTAATGTGTATTTAAACACATTTAAATTTGTGGAAAAATTGCAGCTGGGAAATTTAAAAAACCTTTGAAAAAAATGTCTTACCAACTAGAAACTTCACCACCCTCTATATCCCCTTTCAAGACTAATGTCGCCGCAATTTTTTTTCTAAACTGTTGGAAATAAACTTCATAAACATATAGATTCACCCAGTCACAACATTGGGTACACCTTCACACTTTCCAATCGATTGAGCTGCATAAAAAAGCTGGTTTTAACAGAATTTATGTCACTACATGTCGCACGTTGACGATAATATGCTCATGACAAGATAATCCTGTGTTTCCTCCAACTCAGCTGACCTCATACAGATCTCCTACCCCTCTGAATGATACATTTACTTAAAGGCCTACTGAAACCCACTACTACCGACCACGCAGTCTGATAGTTTATATATCAATGATGAAATATTAACATTGCAACACATGCCAATACGGCCTTTTTAGTTTACTAAATTCCAATTTTAAATTTCCCGCGAAGTATCCTGTTGAAAACGTTGCGGAATGATGACGCGTATGTGTGACGTCACGGACTGTAAGGAAATATTAGCGCTGCACCAAACACGGCTAAAAGTCGTCTCTGTTCATGGCGTAATTACACAGTATTTTGGACATCTGTGTTGCTGAATCATTTGCAATTTGTTCATTTAATAATGGAGACTATAAAGAACAATGCTGTTGGTGTCTGACTTGAACCTGTTCATTGCAATAATGACAATAAAACTCTATTCTATTCTAAGCACCGAGACACAGCCGGTGTTTCTTTGTTTGTTGTGAAGCGGAGCGGTCAAGCAAATATGTTTTCTCTACATCAACCAGCATGTTTTTGGATAGGGACATTGTGATATATATCTTACCGGAGACATCAATAGATTATTCGTCGTCCTGCAGCAGCTGTCATGTCAAAAAAGGCAGCTGTGAGCTTGGCTCCTCGGCTTCTCTCTGAGACACTGCGTGTTCACCGCAGCCATCCGACTTCGAGGTATGACTTTACAATCTTTAAAATCTCACTAAAACACTATTAAAACGATAAGCAAGATAAGGGATCTTCCAGAATTACCCTAGTAAATGTGTCTAAAAACATCTGAATCGCTCACAATGCAATCGCCATTTTTTTAAAACTTTATTATTTATTTATTTTTTCTAGTCCTTTGCTATCAATATCCTCAGCAACGAATCTTTCATCCTCGCTCAAATTAATGTGGAAATTGTCGTTTTCTCGGTCCGAATAGCTCTTTTTGTTGGAGGCCCCCATTATAAACTATGTGAGGATGTGAGGAGCCCTCACACGGGTGACGTCATCGTCTGCTACTTCCGGTAAAGGCAAGGCTTTTTTATTAGCAACCAAAAGTTGCGAACTTTATCGTCGATGTTCTCTACTAAATCCTTTCAGCAAAAATATGGCAATATCTCGAAATGATCAAGTATGACACATAGAATGGACCTGCTATCCCTGTTTAAATAAGAAAATCTCATTTCAGTAGGCCTTTAATGTCCAAAGAAGTACGTCACCCAAAAGTGCAAATGCATGAAACGTTATGATTTGATGCTTTGGCATTGTTTAACACCAGTATCTGACACTTATAAGTCAGAAAAAACAAAAATTATCATAGGTCCCCTTTAGCTTTGAAATGATCAGCGCCGAGATCCAGACAGACGTGACTGGTTAGGCTTTTCCTTCTCAGTCTCAGGGTGTGGCGTGTTGTCGTCCAGATAAGTGTTACGTAACAATATCTCACTGCATGAACTCACGCTTCACCTTTTTATACAGGAAGCCCAAGTCTGAGTCAGGCACCGTGTCTCTGCCAAATGGGCCCGAGCCACCTCTGAGCATGCAGTGCAGCAAGCTGCTGACCAATACATTGGTCCAAATCAACTGCTAATCAATTCAAGTAGAGTATTTTAGTGCAAGGTTATGTTTAAAGGTCACTAGTGCATCAAGTCCTTCATATTTCTTAGTTTAATGGTCACAACACTTGGGTATTAAGAATGTAGAAACAGGGTTTTACAATAATGTGACAAGGGTGGCCTGGTCTGTTGTTCATAGAAGCCACAAGCTTGCTACATTTTTCCTTTCTTTTTTCAAACACTGTAGTCCTTTCCTGCTGGGCGTTCTGAATGCTGTCGATTGTAGCAATCAGGTCCAATTTTGAAAGAAAAAAAAAAAAAACGCCAGTCAAATAAGTTCCTCAAAGTTACTCAATGGCTCATGCAGCAATCTGTCATCCTTGAAAACAACTGGAGAGAGATCCATCATCTAAAAACAACTGTCCTTTTCATAAACATATTCTCACTGGGACATTTTAAACATGCCAGACTTGAACTTGATGTGTATGTACCCATGCGCATGATTGCAAGTGTGCTTTCTCTTTATTTCTGTTATGCAAGGTGGTGGTTATCATGCAGTAAAGAAACTGGCAAAGAGTGATCACATTGCAGTATTTGCACGCTGCATATGTGTGAGCATGACCCCTCGTCCTGGGTCCTGAACCAGATTGGTGTGCTTGTATAATGGATGCCAGCTAGTGTGGCCGTTCTCTGTAAACACTACCGCCCAACGACTTAAGAGCAGCTCTGGACATGGAGTTGACTGTCCATGGCTTTTAAGTCATTGGCCAGCGTTGCTCGACTTCACAGTGCATCCGGAAAGTATTTTGCAGCGCTTCACTTTTTCTACATTTTGCCTTATATTAATAATGGAATAAATGTGTGTCCTCAAAATTCTACGGACACTACTCCATAATGACAATGTCAAAACGTTTAGTTTTTTAGTTGTATTAAAAAGAAGAAAAACAAACGAATCACAAGTTTTTACAACCTTTGGCATGAAGCTCAAAAGTGAGCTCTGATGCATCTTGTTTCAACTGATATTCCTTAAGTTGTTCTTACATCTTAATTGTAGTCCGCCTGTGGTAAATTCACTTGACTGGGCATGATTTGGAAAGGCACACACCTGTGTATACCGTATATAAGGACCCACTCTTGACAGCGCATGGCAGAACACAAACCAGGCATGAAGTCAAAATAATTGTCTGTAGACTTCCTACATAGGATTATCTCGAGGAACAAATCTGGGAATTAGTTTAGAAAATGTTCTGCTACCTTGATGGTCCCAATCAGCACAGTGGCTTCCATCAACTGTAAATGGAAGAAGTTTGGAACCACCGGAGAATCGGAGCAACTGGGAGCAGCATTGCAGTCTCTCTGCCGCACTGTTGTGACGAAACGAGAGCTGAGCCGGAAGGCAAAGCTCGCGGTCTACCATGCTATCGACATTCCTACTCTCACCTATGGTCATGAAGTGTGAGTCATGACCGAAAGAATAATATTGCGGATAAAAGCGGCTGAAATGATTTTCCTCAGAAGGGTGGCTGGCATCTCCCTTAGAGATAGGGTGAGAAGTTCAGTCACCCAGGAGAGTGTCGGGAGTAGAGCCGCTGCTCCTTCGCTTGGAAAGGAGCCAGCTTAGGTGGTTCGGGTATCTCGTGGGGATGCCTCACTAGCGTCTTCCTTGGGAGATCCTTGTTGCACGTTCCACTGTTAGGAGACCCCGCGGCAGGCCAAGGACCAGATGGGGGGATTACATCTCCTCTCTGGCCTGGGAACGCGTCGGGATTCCCCAGGAGGAAGTTGCTAATGTTGCTCTGGAGAAGGAATTCTGGGCATCTCTGGTGGAGCTGTTGTCCCCGCGACCCGATTCTGGATAAACGGTTGTAGATGGATGGGTGGAACCACCAGAACTCTTCCTACAGATGGCCGACTGTTGAAACTGAGCAATCGGGGGGGGAAGGCCCCTAGTCAAGGAAGTGACCAAGAACTTGATGGCCACTCTGCCAGAGCTACAGCATTCTTCTGTGGAGAGAGGACAACTTTACAGAAAGACAACCATCTTAATCCACCAATCAGGTCTGTATGGTACAGTGGCCAGACGGAAGCCATTTCTGAGTACCACAGTTTGCCAAAATGTATATGAACGACCATGAGAAACAAAATTCTGTGGTCTGATGAGATAAATATTGAACTATTTGGCGTGAAAACCAGGCGTCATGTTTGGAGTAAACCAGGCTCCGCTCATCACCAGGCCAATACCATCCCTAAGTGAAGCGTGGTGGTGGCAGCATCATGCTGTGGGGATGTTTTTCAATGGCAGGAACTGAGTGACTAGTCAGGATAGAGGAAAAATGAATGCAGCCATGTACAGAAAGACCCTGGATGAAAACCTGCTCTAGAGCGCTCTTAAGCTCAGACTGGGGCGATGGTTCATCTTTCAGCAAAACAACGGCCCTAATCACACAGCAAAGGTATCAAAGGAATGGCTTCAGAACAACTCTGTAAATGTCCTTGATTGGCCCAGCCAAAGCCCACACTTGAATCTGATTGAACATCTCTGGAGCGATCTGAAAATAGCTTTGCACGGACACTTCCAACCTGATGGAGCTTGAGAGGTGCTGTAAAGAAGAATGGGCAAAAATAGGTGTGTCAAGTTTGTGGCATTGTATTCAAAATTGAGACTGCAATTGCTGCCAAAGGTGCATCAACAAAGTACTGGACAACGGCTATGAATACGTGTATGTACAAGGGATTTTCTACTTCTTTATTTTTAGTAAATTTCCCAAATTCTACAAACATGTTTTTACATCGTCATTAATGGGGCATTTCGTGTTGAATTTTCAGGACGAGAATGAATGTATACCAACAAAAAGGCTGTAACATAACAAAAAGTGGAAAAGTGAAGCACTGTGAATACTTTCCAGAAGCACTGTTGTCGAGTTAGTTATTCTTAGATCATTTGACCAGCGTGAGGACACTTTCCTTCACTTGCATGCTTGGAAGAGCTGGGCCAGCGCATGGCAAGATTGGAATCAAGTGGCATTGCTCATCTAGTCAGAAGGAATAAAATTAGGAAGCAGCATACAATATTCTTCAAATATTCTAGCTTAACCACATCGCAAAGTCTTTAGTTTTCTTGTTGTAGTTGTTGTATCTTTTAAATCATCTTCTACAAATTTTTTGACCTTATATTAAGCATCTTCAAGCATAAAATGGCAAAATTAACTAAAAACATAAATTTTACAGTAGTATTTGTCAAGGCTGGACTTGGACTTTGCTTGTTTCTGCGACGCAGAGGATATTTAGAACGAGCCAGACGTGAATGTAAGAACATCTTGATTTATTAACACTAACACAAACAAACTACAAAAAGGCAAACTAAGGGCGCGCACAATGGCGGAGAACAAATACTTGCTACAAAAACAAATGACTAGAACAAAGGCTGTAAACTAGAAAAGTGAAACAAAAACACTTGCGCTGTGGCATGAATTCCAAACCAAAAACTTAAGTGGCATGGACAGAATAATAAACAGCGTGGCAAGGCATGAAGGTAGATGGGTGATGTGGGGAGTTGCCAGACTACCTGGTAACTCTGGCTTAAATAATAACTGTGATCATTACTAGCAGGTGTGAGGGCTGAGGACAGGGGCGTGACTTGAGGGCAAGGTGAAAATCAATGAGTTGGCATGGAGACGAAAACAAACCAGGAAGTGCAAAAACAGTGTCAACAAAACAAAACATAACATGACCAAACCTGACAAAAACAAAACATGATCCATAGGCGTGACAGTATTGGCCACTGGTCAAAACCAAACCAAGGAGAGCGCGCTGGTCAATATCATGGCCACTGATTGGTTCAGCCTCCGACAGCATTACTATATTGTGCAAAGGTGACTAAATGGTCTCATTTATCGACTAGAGGGCTCTCATCATGTTGAAAAATGTATTTAGTAGGCCGTAAAAAGGTGTTTTTTATGTTCTAGCTCTGGAAATATTAAATTTATGATTAATGTTTCCTATTTCGCAGAAATTCATTGATCGGTGTAATAATTGGCAACACTAAATCGGCCCTAGTGTGTGAATGTGAGTGTGAATGTTGTCTGTCTGTCTGTGTTGGCCCTGTGATGAGGTGGCAACTTGTTCAGGGTGTACCCCGCTTTCCGCCCGAATCTATCTGTCATAGGTTTCAGCACCGCCCGTGACCCCGAAAGGGACAACCGGTAGGAAATGGATGGACGAATGAAATGTCTGGAACCAATTAACAGTAATAAACAACGGATTACTGTTACTGTAAAAAACATTCTTTATTATAGCATAAAAAATGTATACCAAAATAAATGCTTGATTATTATTTTTTTCAGGTAATCTATTTCTTGAAATCCCCATACCTAGACCAAATTAATATGTTTTGCATAGTCATCATGTAGTAATGTGGTAATAAATATTGTCTGTTTATTTGGGTCAGTTTATGTCAAACATGCTTACAATTACAATATAATGAATCACATATTTCCAATTTTTCATTACAGCAACGAAACGGAGTAGGAGGAAGCAGAGTTTATTTAATACTAACCCTCTCCGTGTCATAGCAATTTTGAACAGTTTTGTTTGTGCCAAATTTGTAACACTATTGTGAATAAATAAATGAATGAATGAAGAAATTAATGAATGAAGAGACAGTGAGTATGTTAAGAATGATCAAATACATTAATAAAAAATATATATAGTTTTCATAATAAATAGGTTAAGTAATTTATGGTTCACATTATGAGATGAATAAGAATATGTCATAATGATGAATAAGAAGAATATGATTATCTCATAATGGGCGATATACATTATATACAAATATACAGTTATTAGAAATTTGTGCTGTCAGACAATTCCCTTTTTAAATCAGATTAATCACACTTTTGAATTGTGATTAATCCTGATTAATCGCAGTAAATTACTTGCTTGAACATTTGGAATTCACTTAAAAAAGAGCCCAATATTTGGACACAAATGCAATTTTATTGACAGAATGTCATACAGGATTTTTTTTTTTTTTTTAATGTTTTATTATTAATCAGGTAACTGACTCTCCACGGTTAAAATTAAGCTGGTGCGATTAACCTCCATGGTTAATGCTCTAATTATTTTGTGAAGAATCATGAGTTAATTTGATATTATTACTAATATCTTCATGTTTACGGTTTAGCTTCCCTATAGTATAGGGCCTATGTAACCTATGTAATTTCCCAAAATATTTTGTGATCTATATTGTTATTACAAAAGGCTTGATTGATTGAAATTTTTATTAGTAGATTGCACAGTACAGTACATATTCCCTACAATTGACCACTAACTGGTAACACCCCGATAAGTTTTTCAACTTGTTTAAGTCGGGGTCCACGTAAATCAATTCATGGCTGTAATGTATATCACAACATGGATTGTATTCCCCATCCTTATCATCACGTGGTGTTCCTTGGCAGGATTGTGGAATATGATCAGAAAGTAGTGTAGCTTTAGAAAGACAGGATTTATAGGGCAGGCAGACAGGAAAAAATCTTTAACATATAGTCTTCTGGGTATATTATATAACGTAAGTGATTACACTGACAGGCATCATTCAGATTGTGTCCATGTACTAAATTAGTCAGATTTTTCAAATACGTTGTTTTTTTGTATTTTCACACCTATGTGTGAAGTCCAAGAGTCCATGCACTCTCTCTAATGGGACCATGGTCACACGCAGTGAACCTCCTCCTTACAAGTCAACAGCCGAGCTCCATTGTGCATGATGTCTGCTGTAACATTGACAGAGATTAGACATATTACATGTCTAATGGCTAGACTGATGTTAAATAGCAGACATCATCAAGTAATGATCTTGGATTGCGCTAGGAACTTGACACTGCTTCCAAGAATGTATCGGAGCAGATGCAGGTCCCAAGCAAAGAAAAAAACGGCGGCAGAGAGTTGTTTTGAAGGAATTTTTGGACGGAGAATGATGGAAACAAAACTTTCAAATATCTAGACGTTCATTCATAAGCCATGTGGATTGATGGAAGGAGTTTTAAATCCGGAGGAGAAGACAGTCCACCTGATACTGTTCCAGATGAAAGCTGCTATTCTTCTGGACTATCTTGCTCGTTGTATGGAATACAGAGTTATTGTTATTCAGTGTGGAGTACACAATGCAGCGTGAAGGGGTTTGTACACTTTATTTTTGCCGTGCTTCATTCACTTTCATCTTAATCGTATTTAAACTTAAGTCTCTTTTTATTGTCATTCAAATTTGAACTTTACAGTACAAATAAGAACAAGATTTTGTTGCATTAGCTCCTGGTAGTGCAGGATAAAAAAAAAGCAACAAGGTGTAGATATAAATAAATAGATTACTGTACAGATAAATACATTGCACTTTTTCACATGCGTCCATGTTTATGTATGTATGTTATATTGTCTTTTTTATTCCACCGAGTCAATCCATTTTTGGGGGAAGTTGAGGGGATAATTTAATTATGATGCGTTCAAGAGTCTTACGGCCTGAGGGAAGAAGCTGTTACAGAACCTGGAGGTTCTACTACGGAGGCTGCGTAACCTCTTCCTAGAGTCCAGCAGTGAAAACAGTCATTGGTGGGGGTGGGAGGAGTCTTTGCAAATTTTCTGAGCCCTGGTCAGGCAGCGGCTTTTTGCGATCTCCTGGATAGGAGGAAGAGGAGTCCTGATAATCTTTTCCGCTTTCCTCACCACTCTCTGGAGAGATTTCCAGTCTTGAGGCATTGCAGGCTCCAGTCTAGACAGAGATGCTGTTGGTCAGCAGGCTCTCTATAGTGCCTCTGTAGAATGTGGTGAGAATGGGGGGAGGGAGCTGTGCTCTTTTCATCCGACGCAAAAAGCGCATGCGCTGCTGAGCTCTTTTTACAGCACTCCGGTGTGTAAGGACCAGGTTATATTGTCAGTGATCTGCACCCCCAGGAACTTGGTGCTGCTTACCATATTTCCGTCAGGAGTCAGAATTAAGTCAGCATTTTCCATTTTCTTAGCTACCTTCTAAAATAAATATCTTGTTTCTTTTCTTCTAAAATCAATGCACTTCAGCATAATCAGTTATTTTTATTTGTGAAGCAAATAAACAGCCCCCCTTTTTATCCCGATTGTTTCCTATGTTTTTATTGAATGGTATCTGCTTCCGGGTTATATCCAGTGTGTTGAGACGGGTCACCTGGAGCTGAACACACCCCCTCGAGAGATCTGGTTTAAAATCGCACAATCGAGGTGTGTTTGTCCAACTTTTTTAAAAAACCAAACACGATCAGATTAAGGTGTTTCCATGGGTTGTAGAATGCTTATTTGGTTGGTTTAAGTTTATTTATCCATTTCTCTATATAACATGCTTGAGAAGGGGTAGGAAGAAGCAGAATTTATTTAATCCCACCCCTTTTCCACTTCATATCAGTTTCTTACACTTATATTCCTTCTTGTTTACACTTTGTCGCACAGTCATATCAATGTTTTCTAATTACAACAGTTCTCTTCATAAATAGTTAAGTCAGCCGCGGTTCACATAGAGAAGAATCTTGTCTTATTTTCAATAAATATCATTGTTCTTTTTCCTTATACATTGTAAATAAACTCTTTGTGTTTGAACAACCTCTTAAACTGCATCAAGTTAGTACACTGTTTGACTTCTTTCCTTTATCCGTGCCATATTTAATCCCACCTACAGATATGTGTTTTACGTGCATACAAATGTTTTACATACCATTTTTGTTTTAGGTTATATTTCTCTTCCTTTGTTGAGTAGCAGGCTCTAGTTTGCCTTATATACATAATTTTAGCTGTTTGCAAATTCGCTAGATTGTTGCATTTCAATATTTTTGATTTAATAAACAAAGGGTTTGTATTTTCTCTATATCCAACATTATGTATTATTCTTGCTTATCATTTTTGTAACATGGTTAGAAACCAACTATTTGAGAAATCAGACTAATTTAATGCATGGTCACGTACTGACTTATTAAAACATGGATTAAGCTTTTACCCGTCTGCTGTTTGACCTCACTAGTGTTAAAACGATTAAAAGGCATCAATTTGTCTCATTTTGGCATTGCATTGCTCGACCTGCTCACACCCTTCAAAGTACACCTTCATGCTGAAGTAAACATTCACTAGCTGACCACTTCCGCGGTTGAATGTCCTCCAACAGAAACATCCTCTTTTCATCCTGTTAACATTTGCTAAAAGCTTTTTTTGTGGAGAAATCCCAGTATATACTGTACATGTGCCCTGGTTTTAAAGATCCTCTACAGGGACCAATGAGCAGTCACACTTGTGATATTTTCACCACAAATAAAATGTTGAATCTTGCCAGACTTATTCAGCCGGAAATAAGGATCTTAACATAATAATCTGACCTTAATACAAAATGTACTTTTCATGCAATGTTTTGTCGAAAGGTTAGATTCAGGATGAGAAGGAAGAGCTTTTTAGCATGTTTCTGTGATGTCTGCTTGGAGATACAAGTAATTTAATGCCATCTTTATTCACCTCTAAGGATAACATGTCCACAATTCTTACATAAATAACATGTCATATACAATATTGTGTTTGACTTGAAGGACCCACAGCATCCAGATGACCAAAATAAGTTGTTTTGCTCCTGAACAGGAATCAGTCAAACATTTTCCATAATATGAATTAGTTTTTGAGTAATCGGTAGATAACTAACTGTCATATTTGCCAACCTTGAAACCTCGGATTTCGGGAGGTGGGGGGTGGAGGGGCGTATGTCCGGGGGAGGGGCAGAGGCGTGTTTGAGGCGGGGGGCGTGGTTAAGAGGGGTGGCGTATAATTTACCAACTCGAGTATTTCATATATATTTCATATATATATATATATTTATATGTATGAGATACTTGACTTTCAGTGAATTCTAGCTATATATATTTATTTTCTTATATATATAAATAAAATAAATAGTTGATATTCCGACGGCACCTATCAAATACACAGGAATAAAAACACAGTTGTTCTACTAACTGTATTGTGCTTGCTGGTTACTAAAAAAAACAAAAACACTTACCTTTCACTATTTGAGTAACCTTTGTTCTGCCATTTGCGTATTGGCGAGCGATCTCCGAATCCGCGAACATCCTTCACGGATTTGTTGTAGACATCCGCAAATGAGAACGGGACGTTGCTTCCAGCTGTCAGCATAGCCATCTTTGTCTCAGCATAATATACACCATCGGGTCTCCATTTTGAACGATGCTGCACTGCGGATGCTTTGTGCTTCGCTGACTGACCGTTCCTGGCTGAGTATATCTGTTCGGCCGCCGTGTTTAATGGAGAAGTCTATTCTACAAAATTTACAGGCAACATACCCCTTCCCATTGAACTCTCCTGGATAAACTGAAATTCTTGTTTCCAATCGTTCTGGAACCTGCAAGTGTATTTCTTCATTTTGCTCGTCGACGGTGTAATATATTGGGTTGGAGTCAATAACCAGGCGACGTGATGAAGTTACGTCTCTTTACTGTGGGCTTCAGAACAGACTCCCTAATGAATATGTTCCTTGACTGCACTTAAATGTAGAATATATCCATCCATCCATTTTCTACCGCTTATTCCCTTTCGGGGTCGCGGGGGGCGCTGGCGCCTATCTCAGCTACAATCGGGCGGAAGGCAGGGTACACCCTGGACAAGTCGCCACCTCATCGCAGGGCATGTAGAATATATTTACATTCTATTCTATGTACAGTAGATGGCAGTATTGTCCTGTTTAAGAGGGTCACAACATTGAGTTAGGTTCTCATGGAGCTGGAGGGGGCGTGGCCTCCAGCTCCGCCTGAATTTCGGGAGATTTTCGTGAGAAAATTTGTCCCCGGAGGTTTTCGGAAGAGGCGCTGAATTTCGGAAGTCTCCCGGAAAATCCGGGAGGGTTGGCAAGTATGCTAACTGTACTTTGAGCCCCCCCTTTCCATCGCCGGACTCGAGTATGTCAATCCTGCTTGGTGTGATGTCATCTACAGAACGGCAATCCAATGCAACACCGTAAGCAGGAAGTGAGGTGTGATTGTATTAGATAAGAGGAATTTTTTTTTGGGACATTTCCTGAAAAAATCATCAAAATCCAATCCATCAATAAGTGTTAGTTATGTTGCTACTAAACAGACAAACAAACTGGCGGAAACATAACATCTTGGGTAAAGAAAGGATAGTAAGGTAGACTGTGTTCTGCAAAGCAAAGAACACCTCTTTTGTCTTGAGCGTTTCAAAGGCGACGCAGATCCAGCTGGTGGCGTTGCAGCGCACATGCAAATCACGGAAAAAACTGTACTGCGACGGAAAAAAACGAAACCGAGACCGAGAAACTTCTTAATGAATCCTCAATCCATCCATCCATTTCCCACCACCGGAAAACTGTACTGCGACGGAAAAAAACAAAACCGAGAAACTTCTTCATGAATCCTCAATCCATCCATCCATTTAGCACCGGGCTTAAATTTATCGAGCTGCGCTTGGGCGGAAGGCAGTTGACTCCCTGTGCAAGTCGCCGCCTCATAAGTTGTCACCCTGAAAATATATTTGAATTCAGCAAAGCCAAACATAAGTTTGTGGGGCAGCATGGCATAGTGGGTAGAGCGGCCGTGCCAGAAACCCGAGGGTTGCAGGTTCGCTCCCCGCCTATTGACATCCAAATCGCTGCCGTTGTGTCCTTGGGCAGGACACTTCACCCTTGCCCCCGGTGCCGCTCACACTGGTGAATGAATGATGAATGAATGACAGGTGGTGGTCGGAGGGGCCGTAGGCGCAAACTGGGAGCCACGCTTCCGTCAGTCTACCCCAGGGCAGCTGTGGCTACAAATGTAGCTTACCACCACCAACGTGTGAATGAATGATGGGTTCCCACTTCTCTGTGAGCGCTTTGAGTATCTAACAATAGAAAAGCGCGATATAAATCTAATCCATTATTATTGTTATTATTATTATTGTTATTATTTAAATTATTAAAAGGTAAATTGTTGTTTAACTTTTCCGAGAAACAGCATATTCCAGACTGATATAGAAATGTCGACTGTGGAGGACACTGTTTATCAGAAAGTAAAATTTGAAAGACACTAAAGTGAACGTTATTGTTTTACAGTGGAATGAATAAATGAATGAATGGTTTATTTTGAGCCATGCAAACAAAACAAAAGAATGACATAAAATACAAAAGAAATATATATATATATGTATATATATATATATATACATTATTTTTACACCTACATTGAAAACATTACATGTGACTAATCTTTTGTAGATGTCAAGATTGGCTCAAAAGGGAGTGGGAAGAAGTAAACTTATTAGGTCCCACCCCTATACATATAAAATATATATATATACAATATATAATATAATTCAATTCAGTGGTTGCTGCATAGATGTTATATATTATCTATATATAATACATTTAAATTCACACACACTTACATATATACATATGTACACACACATATATACACAACACACACATATATACAATTTATATATATATATACATGTATATATATATATATGTATATATATATATATATATATATATATATATGTATTATATATATATAGTGGTTGTTTACATTGTCACTTTAAAGACACTCACCTGTCGGTTTTTTATTTTGAATTGCTTGAAAAAGTGGATATTCCTGCACAACTATTTGCACTTAAAAATACATGTGTGTAGTTTGATTAGAACAGTGGTTCTCAACCTTTTTTCAGTGATGTACCCCATGTGAACATTTTTTTAAATTCAAGTACCCCCTAATCAGACCAAAGCATTTTTGGTTGAAACAAGAGATAAAGAAGTAAAATACAGCACTATGTCATCAGTTTCTGATTTATTAAATTGTATAACAGTGCAAAATATTGCTCATTTGTAGTGGTCTTTCTTGAACTATTTGGGAAAAAAGATATGAACATAACTAAAAACGTGTTGAAAAATAAACAAGTGGTTCAATTATAAATAAAGATTTCTACACATAGAAGTAATCATCAACTTAAAGTGCCCTCTTTGGGGATTGTAATAGAGATCCATCTGGATTCATGAACTTAATTCTAAACATTTCTTCACGAAAAAAGGAATCTTTAACTTCGATATTTATGGAACATATCCACAAAAAATCTAGTTGTCAACACTGAATATTGCATTGTTGCATTTCTTTTCACAGTTTATGAACTTACATTCATATTTTGTTGAAGTATTATTCAATAAATATATTTATAAAAGATTTTTGAGTTGTTGCTATTTTTAGAATATTAAAAAAAATCTCACGTACCCCTTGGCATACCTTCAAGTACCCTCAGACGTACGTGTACCCCCATTTGAGAACCACTTGATTAGAACATTTTATTATCATGTTTGTGTTCAATTACTAAGTGTATTTATTCTAAACATTCCCTTCATTTTACACACTATGGCATTTTTTAAGTCTTGTTTTTTTGTTTTTTTTGGTCATATGCCCCAATAATAGCATATCGTGGCCTTAAAACTGTGATATCATACTGTGAGATTTTGATAACGTTACATCCCTAATTATCAACCATCGATTGAGCACAATCTAAATATCCATCCATTCATTTTCGACTGCTTATTCCCTTTTGGGATCGCGGGGGGCGCTGGCGCCTATCTCAGCTACAAATATTGCTAAATACTTTGCAGAGTTTGGAACCACAAAACTTGTATTGATAACATTTTCCATCATGCTTGATTTGTTTTGCTGCATTTTAACGGCTGTTGATGACAGTACCTCTTTTGTGTTCCAAATTGCACAAAGTTGCAAAAGCGATTTTTCTGTCCACAGGAGCTCCCTTCTCCCCCACCTCCCCTTTAAGTTGCTTTGATTTATTAAGCCGTAGTCTGCCGATTTGCGTCAGATCTGGCCGAGAGTCTCACGAGGCGTTACTTCCTGAAGAGCCGTGTCTTGCGTCTGCACAGTGTCAGACTGCAGAGCCGCCTCCTCCAACCTTTCCAGCCACCTTTCTTTGCTAAATTCGCCTGCAAATAAACACACGGGGCTCTCACGCACACAAGTGCTGTTTTTCAACACTTAACCAAGAAACCATGAATTGATTAACGTAGACCCCTTAAACAAGTTGAAAAACTTACTCGGGTGTAACCATTTAGTGGTCAATTTTACGGAATATGTACTGTACGGTGCAATCTATTAATAAAAGTCTCAATCAATCAATGAAAACACATTGAATATTTTATTCCGCAAAAAATAAAATGACACAAACTACGTATTTTTTTAATAGAATTAAAAAAAATTGGATGTTTAGTTCCCACAGTTAAATAATAGTTTGAGTTTCAACATTGCAAACATTATCATTTCAAAATAGACAGTAACTCTAGTTACTGTCATGTATGAAAAAAATTGAGAAAATATAAAAAGAGAAAGCTACAGGTAGAATACGAAAAACACACAACATACATATAATATTGAACTGTATTTATTTATACACAGTAATACCTCAACTTACAAGCCTAACTGGTTCTACGATAGCCTTTTTTTTTCTTTTTCTTTTTTTTACTGCAGCTGTTACATACAGTATACTGTAATATTGTACATCAGGTCGGGAACCTTTTTGGCTGAGAGAACCATGAAAGCCAAATATTTTACTATGTATTTCCGTGAGAGCCATATAATACTTTTTAACACTGAATACAACTAAATGCGTGCATTTTTAAGTAAGACCAAACATTTTCAAGATTTTCCAAGCATAAAAATAGTGTGGCGGGTCAGATCTGAGTTTGAGTTTGACACCTGCACTGTAAATAGTCTTTAGTTGTGTTTGCACTAGGTTTGTATGGTATACTGTTATTAGTATAGTATCGCGATACTAATGAATCATATTCGGTACTATACCGCCTCTGAAAAGTACCCATCCGCCACATCGATATTATGTTGATATATTTTGGCATCACAAAATATTATTTCATTTTTTTAAACTTGATATTATGTTTAAAAACTCAGGAAATATGTCCCTGGAAACATGAAGACTTTGAATATGACCAATGTATGACCCTGTGACGACTTGGTATCGGATTGATACCCACATTTTTGGTATAATCCAAAACTAATTTAACGTATGAAACAACAGAAGAGTAAGTGATTATTGCATTTTAACATAAGTGTAGATAGAACATGTTAAAAGAGCCGATATTAACAGTAAATGAACAAGTAGATTAATAATTCATTTTCTACCACTTGTCCTTAATAATTTTGACAAAATAATAGAATGGAAAATGACACAATATGTTACTGCATATGACAGCAGACTAAATTCGGAGCCTTAGTTTGCTTACCTACTAATAAAAGACAAGTTGTCTTGTATGTTCACTATTTTATTTAAGGACAAACTTGCAATATACAGTGGGGAAAAAAAGTATGTAGTCAGCCACCGATTGTGCAAGTTCTCCCACTTAAAATGATGACAGAGGTCTGTAATTTTTTATCATAGGTACACTTCAACTGTGAGAAACAGAATGTGAAAAAAAAATCCAGGAATTCACATTGTAGGAATTTTAAATAATTTGTTTGTAAATTATGGTGGAAAATAAGTATTTGGTCAACCATTCAAAACTCTCATTGATGGAAGGAGGTTTTGCTTCAAAATCTCACGATACATGGCCCCATTCATTCTTTCCTTAACACGGATCAATCGTCCTGTCCCCTTAGCAGAAAAACAGCCCCAAAGCATGATGTTTCCACCCCCATGCTTCACAGTAGGTATGGTGTTCTTGGGATGCAACTCAGTATTCTTCTTCCTCCAAACACGACGAGTCGAGTTTGTACCAAAATGGATACATGGATGATACAGCAGAGGATTGGGAGAATGTCATGTGGTCAGATGAAACCAAAATAGAACTTAGTTGAAGTGTACCTATGATGAAAATTACAGACCTCTGTCATCATTATAAGTGGGAGAATTTACACAATCGGTGGCTGACTAAATACTTTTTTGCCCCACTGTATAAACATATGTTGAACATACCCAAAGATGTTTTGTTAAAATGAAGCCAATAATGCAATTTTTTGTGGTCTCCTTTATTTGGAAAAGTACCGAAAAGTATCAAAATAATTTTGGGACCGTACCAAAATATTGGCATCGGGACAACACTAGTTTGCACTGTAAGAAGAGCTGCTTCAATCTCATACAGTGACAATATAGGACATTTTATTTTATTATTTTCCCAGTACTGTCCAACATAATGTTAATGTTAAATTAAGTGCAACCAATATTAATTCCAATGGAGCCCATGGATGACATACAACTGCCGGTGTGGATTGCACATGAAGGGGGGGTTGGCAGACGCCGGTGGGTGCATTAAAAACAAATTCTCCTCAACAATAATCTGGCAAAAGGCTTTTCCCTGACAACAAGACAGTAAACAGCAGCACTTAGCGACCTCTCAAGAACTTAATTGCCTATTAGGCACAATCAAGTCTTCCTTCATCCTGTTGCCTCTGTTGGGGGCTCCTGTCCCTTGAGACGCACATGGACTGTAAACATTGACGAGCACTTTTTGTGAAGCTCGTGTCACACATACTGATGCCATTATCTCATTTCCCACAACGTCTGTAATACCTGTTTCAAATCGTCCTGTAGTTTTTATTCATGAACAAGGCTATACGCAACGTACAAACAAAAAAACAAACAAAAAAAAAACATGTTTTGCTTCTGTGCTTCTCAGGCCTGACAGATGAGAAAGTGAAGGCCTACCTCTCTCTGCACCCGCAGATGCTGGATGAGTTTGTGTTGGAGAGCGTTAGCGCTGAGACGTTGGACAGATGGCTGAGGAGGAAGACCAGCAGCAGGCCTGCAGGTACTCCCACTCACACACACACACACACACACACACACTGGTGCAAACATGCATTTTTCGGCATCACTTTGACATACTGATTGGATTGGCGTTTTTAGTACATTGACACAGAATTGTCATATTTTTCTTGGGTTGAATGTTTTTACGGCTTATCCCACATAATCCTAAATGAATCAGGGGGCGGCGTGGCAAAGTTGGGAGAGTGGCCGTGCCAGCAATCTGAGGGGTTACTGGTTCAATCCCCACCTTCAACCATCCTAGCCACGTCCGTTGTGTTCTTCAGCAAGACACTTCACCCTTGCTCCTGATGGGACCTGGTTAGCGCCTTGCATGGCAGCTCTCGCCATCAGTGTGTGAATGTGTGTGTGAATGTGGAAATAGTGTCAAAGCGCTTTGAGTTCCTTGAAGGGGAACATTATCACAATTTCAGAAGGGTTAAAACCTATAAAAATCAGTTCCCAGTGGCTTATTTGATTTTTTGATTTTTTTTTCAAAATTTTACCCATCCATCTTCCTCAGCATATCCGAGGTTGGGTCGCGGGGGCAACAGCCTAAGCAGAGAAACCCAGACTTCCCTCTCCCCAGCCACTTCGTCTAGCTCTTCCCGGGGGATCCCGAGGCGTTCCCAGGCCAGCCGGGAGACATAGTCTTCCCAACGTGTCCTGGGTCTTCCCCCTGGCCTCCTACTGGTTGGACGTGCCCTAAACACCTCCCTAGGGAGGCGTTCGGGTGGCTTCCTGACCAGATGCCCAAACCACCTCACCTGGCTCCTCTCGATGTGGAGGAGCAGCGGCTTTACTTTTGAGTTCCTCCCAGATGGCAGAGCTCCTCACCCTATCTCTAAGGGAGAGCAGCGCCACACGGCGGAGGAAACTCATTTCGGCCGCTTGTACCCGTGATCTTATTCTTTCGGTCATGACCCAAAGCTCATGACCATAGGTGAGGATGGGAACGTAGATCGACCGGTAAATTGAGAGCTTTGCTTTCCGGCTCAGCTCCTTCTTCACCACAACGGATCGGTACAACGTTCGCATTACTGAAGACGCCGCACCGATCTGCCTGTCGATCTCACGATATAGTCTTCCCTCAATCGTGAACAGGACTCCTAGGTACTTGAACTCCTCCACTTGGGGCAGGGTCTCCTCCCCAACCCGGAGATGGCATTCCACCCTTTTCCGGGCGAGAACCATGGACTCGAACTTGGAGGTGCTGATTCTCATTCCGGTCGCTTCACACTCGGCTGCAAACCGATTCAGTGAGAGCTGAAGATCCCGGCCAGATGAATCCATCAGGACCACATCATCTGCAAAAAGCAGAGACCTAATCCTGCGGTCACCAAACCGGAACCCCTCAGCTCCTTGACTGCGCCTAGAAATTCTGTCCATATAAGTTATGAACAGAATCGGTGACAAAGGACAGCCTTGGCGGAGTCCAACCCTCACTGGAAATATACCCATCCCGGAATATCCCTAAAAAAAGCTTTAAAGTGCCTGATTTTCACTATCTGTGAAGCCATTGTCCATTTTCCTGTGATGTCATCCAGTGATGCCAATACGGATAACACAGCAAGATATAGCGACATTAGCTCGGAGTCAGACTCGGATTTCACGGCTTAAGCAATTCAACAGATTACGCATGTCTTGAAACGGATGGTTGGTGTATGGAGGCAGATAGCGAAAACGAAATTGAAGAAGAAACTGAAGCTATTGAGCCAATAGCTATTGACGCTATTCGGCCATGTTTGCCTTAGCATCGCCGGTAAAATGTGCAGACCAACGATCGGAAGTTTCGCATCTTGTGACACTGGATCAACTTAAATCCATCAATTGGTAAGTGTTTGTTTGGCATTTAATGTGGGTGGAGGGAAACGCTGGATGTAAATATCGTTTCAAATGTACATACAGCTAGCCTAAATAGCATATTAGCATCGATTAGCTGCCAGTCATGCCGCGACAAAATATGTCTGATTAGCACATAATTCAACAACATCAACAAAACTCTTTGATTGATTGATTGCACAGTTCAGTACATATTCCGTACAATTGACCACTAAATGGTAACACCCGAATAAGTTTTTCAACTTGTTTAAGTCGAGGTCCACATTAATCAATTCATGGTACTCACCTTTGTGATTTAGTTGACTTTATCATTGGAAATGCATCTGCAGGTTATCCATACATCTCTGTGCCATGTCTGTCTTTGCATCGCCGGTAAAATGTGCGGACACTCTGGCACATTCAATGGTGGTCTGGTGGCAGATTTCTTTGACTTTATCGTTGGAAATGCATCTGCTTTGAGTGTCGCAGGATATCCACACAATCTTGCCATCTCTGTAGTAGCATAGCTTTCATCGGTAAAGTGTGCGGAACAAACGACTGACCATTTCGTCGGCTTTCCCCACACCTTTGTGTTTTGAACAAATTTCATCCAATTTCTTGCCACTTTTTCATCTTTGGGCCAGTGGTGCAACTTGAATCCCTCCCTGTTAGTGTTGTTACACGCTCCGACAACACACCGACGAGGCATGATGTCTCCAAGGTTCCAGAAAATAGTCGAAAAAACGGAAAATAACAGAGCTGAAACCCGGTGTTTGTAATGTGAAAATGAAAATGGCGGGTGTATTACCTCGGTGACATCACGTTCTGACGTCATCGCTAAAAGACCGATAAACAGAAAGGCGTTTAATTTGCCAAAATTCACCCATTTAGAGTTCGGAAATCAGTTAGAAAAATATGTTGTCTTTTTTTGCACCATCAAGGTATATATTGACGCTTACATAGGTCTGGTGATAATGTTCCCCTTTAAAAAAGGTAGAAATGCGCTATATAAGTACAACCCATTTCACCATTTTGATTACCATAACCACAGTGAACCAGTGCTTTAAAAAAACATGCCTTTTTTATTTTTTTCATATTTTTTATAAGACATACAGATCAGTGATTATGTTGTGAAATTATAGTGCTGTCTTGAAGTAATTGTGTGTCTTCAGTGTGAGTCTGTAGGACTTCCTGTTTCTGTAGACTCTGTCCAGTCAGCCACCGAGTTTAACTGGGTACGAAGTGCAAATATCAATGCTGCACAAATTCTGCCCAGCAACAACAGCTGGATAAACTGTTGTCTGTTTTATTAGCATTTAATTTAATTTGTCAAGTTTTATAATGAATTACGAATTAATTATGTCAGGGTTGTCAAACTTGTTTTCATTGAGGGCCAGGTCATAGTTATGGCTGCTTGTTACAGTGAGTAATATATGATAACAATGTATAAGGATTTGCCTCATCATAATACATTAATGCCCATGCATTTGATTATTATGTTTTTTTTTATAGTTGGTGTAAAAAAAAAAAAAAATCCAAATTTTACTGTTTAAAAAAAAGGCAGGTCAGTTGCCAGAATTTAACCTTAAACGGCAACTGCACTTTTTTGGGACTTTTGCCTATGGTTCACAATCATTATGAGCGACAAGAAGACAAAAGTTATTGTTGTTTTTTCCCGCTTTTTAACATATAACAATCGGCTCGTTCTCAGTGGGGCAATCAATTTTACCCCTAAATCACTTTAACAATGCATTAAAAAACTGTCAACAATACTTCATTTATGTTCCGTAACCCGTGTAAAAACCAAACTGTAGCAACATTGTGATTGTAAGAGCGGACACTGAGGAACTTCGGTATCAGCCGTAAAAGCTGACTACGGCAAGAGATAAGCTAGCTTTTGAGTCCTCACAATACGCGTTTGAGTTTATAATACACAACACTGCGATAAGACACCCAACTGTACTGACTGAAAAACATCAACAATCATATTACAGTGTGTGTATAGTATTATCCCACATTTCATATGTTGTTTGTACACATCTAGCCAGACAGCGTAGGCATGATAAACGCAAGATATGCTGCATGTACATCATGATCTACAAAAAGTGTGACTCACTCAATGGACAGTTATCTCTTTGGTCCAGCGGGCCAGTGATGTTTTTTCAGTTTATTTGGGGTAAGCACTCTATTTATGTCAAAATAGCTTGTCTTCAAATTCCACATTTTGCAGCTTCAATTCGCTTTTAACTCATTCTCATAAAATGACCATAAAATGACCAAAATACGGTAAATATTGAACATATTCTCATGAACGTGTCTGTTACTACATTATATATAGACTTGAAGTTTGTATACAAAACATTAATGTAGAGTTTGGAGTTGTATTAGAAGGGTTTGAAGACTACAACGGTGACTCCCATTAGACCCATCTTTCAAGCGTTTTTTTATCATCTTTAAAATTGTTAAAAAAAAAAAGACATGCCTGTTCTGTTCTCTGATAAGGATTGTGAATGATAGGCAAAATTACAAAAAAGTGCAGTCCCCCTCCAAATTTTGCGGTGTTTTTTACAGGATATTATTACAGGATATTACTGGATATGGAATTTCTGTTTTGTTTTCACAGTAAGATTCATGCAATATAACTGACAGTTACGTTATATCTACAGTTATTTTTTTATATCATGTATTACTGTAAATGAAAAAACAGCCTTTTTTCCTGTTTACAGTGTACAATTTGATGGATAACAATTCAAAGTTACACTTATCTATATACATTACAAAGCACGATGGAAAAAAATGCAAATCTCTCTCCACACTTATCTATGTTTAGTGCATTTTAGCTTCTTGATATATCTAATTGATTACAAAACTTTAACAAGGTCGTCACGGAAGTAAACAAGGTAGAAGTCAAACTTTCACATACTCTTAATATCCAATTATATTAATGATTAATTATTTATCCATTGAATTAATATCATATGTACACATATAGTATATGTATAGGCTACGCACACACACACACACACACACACAACACACACACATCTTTATATATATATATATATATATATATATATATATATATATATCCATCCATCCATCCATTTTCTACCGCTTATTCCCTTTCGGGGTCGCGGGGGGCGCTGGCGCCTATCTCAGCTACAATCGGGCGGAAGGCGGGGTACACCCTGGACAAGTCGCCACCTCATCGCAGGGCCAACACAGATAGACAGACAACATTCACACTCACATTCACACACTAGGGCCAATTTTAGAGTTGCCAATCCACCTATCCCCAGGTGCATGTCTTTGGAAGTGGGAGGAAGCCGGAGTACCCGTAGGGAACCCACGCAATCACGGGGAGAACATGCAAACTCCACACAGAAAGATCCCGAGCCTGGATTTGAACCCAGGACTGCAGGACCTTCGTATTGTGAGGCAGACGCACTAACCCCTCTACCACCGTGAAGCCCTATATATATATATATATATATATATATATATATATATATATATGTACGTGTGTATATACAAACCCCGTTTCCATATGAGTTGGAAAATTGTGTTAGATGTAAATATAAACGGAATACAATGATTTGCAAATGCTTTTCAACCCATATTCAGTTGAATGCACTACAAAGACAAGATATTTGATGTTCAAACTCATAAATTGTATTTTTTTTTTGCAAATAATAATAAACTTAGAATTTCATGGCTGCAACACGTGCCAAAGTAGTTGGGAAAGGGCATGTTCACCACTGTGTTACATCACCTTTTCTTTTAACAACACTCAATAAACGTTTGGGAACTGAGGAAACTAATTGTTGAAGCTTTGAAAGTGGAATTCTTTCCCATTCTTGTTTTATGTAGAGCTTTAGTCGTTCAACAGTCCGGGGTCTCCGCTCTCGTATTTTACGCTTCATAGTGCACCACACATTTTCGATGGGAGACAGGTCTGGACTGCAGGCGGGCCAAGAATGTACCCGCACTCTTTTTTTACGAAGCCACGCTGTTGTAACACGTGCTGAATGTGGCTTGGTATTGTCTTGCTGAAATAAGCAGGGGCGTCCATGAAAAAGACGGCGCTTAGATGGCAGCATATGTTGTTCCAATACGTTGTTTTGTCTACCTTTCAGCATTAATGGTGCCTTCACAGATGTGTAAGTTACCCGTGCCTTGGGCACTAATGCACCTCCATACCATCACAGATGCTGGCTTTTGAACTTTGCGTCGATAACAGTCTGAATTGTTCGCTTCCCCTTTGGTCCGGATGACACGGTCGAATATTTCCCCAAAAAATTTGACATGTGGACTCGTCAGACCACAGAACACTTTTCCACTTTGCATCAGTCCATCTTAGATGATCTCGGGCCCAGAGAAGCCGGCAGCGTTTCTGGATGTTGTTGACAGGGACTGATTGACAGTTCTGAGTCTTTTTTGCATGCAAATTGCCCAATCTGCCTTCCGACTTAAACAAGTGCCTGGAACTTTTGACAAGTGGACATATATTCCGCATGCCTGTTGCAATCGAGCCCACGTGAGAAAGGTGGTGTGTGAGTTCTTGATCTGTGTGGTGGCCAATAGCGGTCATTTTAATTTGTTTTTTATTAATGCACACGTGTTAGAAGTATAATTTGAATGTTTATAATGTGCATTTATTGGAAAAAAAAAGTTATGGCAATCACAAAAATGTGTGTTTATTTACAAACCCCGTTTCCATATGAGTTGGGAAATTGTGTTAGATGTAAATATAAACAGAATAAAATGATTTGAAAATCCTTTTCAACCCACATTCAGTTGAATGCACTACAAAGACAAGATATTTGATGTTCAAACTCATAAACCTAATTTTTTTTTCAAATAATAATTAACTTAGAATTTCATGGCTGCAACACGTGACAAAGTAGTTGGGAAAGGGCATGTTCACCACTGTGTTACATCACATTTTCTTTCAACAACACTCAACAAATGTTTGGGAACTGAGGAAACTAATTTTTGAAGCTTTGAAAGTGAAATGATTTCCCATTCTTGTTTTATGTAGAGCTTCAGTCGTTCAACAGTCCGGGGTCTCCGCTGTCATATTTTATGCTTCGTAATGCGTCACACATTTTCGATGGGAGACAGGTATGGACTGCAGGCAGGCCAGGAAAGTACCCGAACTATTTTACTACGAAACCATGCTGTTGTAACACGTGGCTTGGCATTGTCTTGCTGAAATAAGCAGGGGCGTCCATGATAACGTTGCTTGGATGACAACATATGTTGCTCCAAAACCTGTATGGACCTTTCAGCATTAATGGTGCCTTCACAGTACCATCATAAATGCTGGCTTTTGAACTTTGGGCCTACAACAATCCGGATGGTTATTTTCCTCTTAGTTCCAGAGAACACCACGTCCACAGTTTCCAAATATAATTTGAAATGTGGACTCGTCAGAACACAGAACACTTTTTCACTTTGCGTCAGTCCATCTTAGATGAGCTCGGCCCAGCGAAGCCAGCGGCATTCCTCGGTGTTGTTGATAAATGGGTTTTGCTTTGCATAGCAGAGTTCTGACTTGCACTTACAGATGTAGCAACCAACTGTAGTTTCTGACAGTGGTTTTATGAAGTGTTCCTGAGCCCATGTGGTGATATCCTTTACACACTGATGTCTGTTTTTGATGCAGTACCGCCTGAGGGATCAACGGTCTGTAATATCATCGCTTACGTGCAGTGATTTCTCCAGATTCTCTGAACCTTTTGATGACTTTACGGACCGTGGATGGTAAAATCTCGAAATTCCTTGCAATAGGTCGTTGAGAAATGTTGTTCTAAAACTGTTTGACAATTTGCTTACAAATTGGTGACCCTCGCCCCATCATTGTTTGTGAATTACTTAGCATTTCATAGAAGCTGCTTTTATACCCAATCATGGCACCCACCTGTTCCCAATTAGCCTGCACACATGTGGAATGTTCCAAATAAGTGATTGCTGAGAATTTATAAACTTAATCAGTATTTATTGCCACCTTTCCCAACTTTTTTGTCACGTGTTGCTGGCATCAAATTCTAAAGTAAATGATTATTTGCAAAAAAAAAGTTTATCAGTTTGAACATCAAATATGTTGTCTTTGTAGCATATTCAACTGAGTATGGGTTGAAAATGATTTGCAAATCATTGTATTCCGTTTATATTTACATCTACTGTAACATAATTTCCCAACTCATATGGAAACGGGGTTTGTAAACTAAGTTTGTTTTATCAGATTTCTTGATTAATGGAACAATCATTAGATTACTCAATAAACTAATTGCTAATCACATAACTAATAGCTGCAGCCCTAATGTTTTTCTGTATTGTTAAAATGCTCTGGTATGGTAATAGTTTTTTAGGTAAAAAAAAAAAAAAATTAATATAATTACTATCTTAAAATATTTCCCACAAATTTTGTTTGAATTGAATTAATCTTGAATTATTTGAACCATAACTGCTACCAGTGATTGTTTTTCTTGGTAAAAATGAGTGACTACTAAAAAAGAAAAAAACAATGAGCCAGTCTTTAGAACGGCTTTTTGAAAGGAATGTCCCCTTAAGATTCGGCTCCCTTCAAGAATCATACATTTCAGTCAACAGCTACATTAAAATCGGCCTGTACCCGCCAGTTAATGTAAAAAGGAGTTCAGAACATGCAGGGAGACTGTTTTGGACAGTTAGTTTTTTTCACGTTTGTGTGGTGTTTAAGTTCCTGACCAGTACTCTTATTTTGTAGTTTCAATTCCCATGTGCTCGCTCCCACGCCACAGATTGCCAACCAGGACACACCTGTACCCGGTCACCAATCAGTCTCCTATTTAAGTGCGGCCCAGTCCAGTTTTCCAATTGAAGTTCCGGGTCTTGTACCCTTATTAGCTGCAAGGGTTTGGGAAAAAATCGATTCGAATATGAATCGCGATTCTCACGTTGTGCGATTCAGAATCGATTCTAATTTTTTATTTAGTATTTATTTATTTATTTTTTAATCAATCCAACAAAAAAATACACAGCAATACCATGACAATGCAATCCAATTCCAAAACCAAACCTGACCCAGCAACACTCAGAACTGCAATAAACAGAGCAATTGAGAGGAGACACAAACACGACACAGAACAAACCAAAAGTAGTGGAACAAAAATGAATATTATCAACAACAGTATCAATATTAATCCTTTACAATTATAAAAGCTTTTTTTTTTTTAAATGTACTAATCTGCTAGCATGTCAGCAGACTGGGGTAGATCCTGCTGAAATCCTATGTATTGAATGAATACAGAATCGTTTTGAATCTGAAAAATATAGTTTTTGAATCGAGAATCGCGTTGAATCGAAAAAAATCGATTTAAAATAGAATCACGACCCCAAGAATCGATATCGAATCGAATCGTGGGACACCCAAAGATTCGCAGCCCTATTAGCTGCACTCGCCTTCTTTTGTTTTCCTCCTCCACTCCTAGTTACATGTTCATACACTGCCTTGTGAGTTTCCTTTTGTGTTTTTTAAATCATATTACTTCTACTAAAACATCCGTCGCCCGTCTGCTGCATCTGGAGGTCACGCTGCTGAAGCTGCCTTCCACATCGTGACAAAGAGACTGTCCCATCACATTATAAATACAACATAACCTAAGTAAACACATTACAAACCCAAACTACTATTCTGTGTGGGGAATTGATAACGGCTAAACTAACTAAGAGTGTTTCTTCACCTGCATTCTCTGTACTCGGCCATATTAATGTGTGTGTGTTGTGTTTGTGTGTGTGGGCGTTTTCTTGTATTTCTACCCTTCTACAGAAATCATGGTCCCAATACGGAAAACCATTGCATCTAATAGAGAATGTCTCATTTGCACCCCTGGTGGGGAAATCTATCAAAATTAGCGTGGTCCCAAAAAGGAGGAATTTTCCAAATTGACGTTGTCCATCCATCCATTTTTCTACCGCTTATTCCCTTCCGGGGTCGCGGGGGGCGCTGGCGCCTATCTCAGCTACAATCGGGCGGAAGGCGGGGTACACCCTGGACAAGTCGCCACCTCATCACAGTGTTATAACAGATAGACAGACAACATTCACACTCACATTCAAACACTAGGGCCAATTTAGTGTTGCCAATCAACTTATCCCCAGGTGCATGTCTTTGGAAGTGGGAGGAAGCCGGAGTACCCGGAGGGAACCCACGCATTCATGGGAAGGACATGCAAACTACACACAGAAAGATCCCGAGCCTGGGATTGAGCACAGGACTGCAGGACCTTCGTATTGTGAGGCAGACGCACTAACCCCTCTACCACCGTGAAGCCCCATTTCAAAATCAATGCAGACTAATTTCCATTATTTCCTGTTAAATAAATACTATTTTTGCCCCGAACAAATGCATACGTTGTGCCATGCCACTTGCTCGAACCAGCATGTTTGCTTAATTATCTGCTCGACAATTTTCATAATACACTCTCTTGAATGCATGTTCCGAAATTAACAAAAAAATTGACGTCGTATCGGTTTTAAAAGCGCTCCCTCTCTGGTCAACATATGAAATAACAAGTGTGTGTACAAATTTAAAGTGCTCCCCCTCTGGCCGTTATGTATAATAACAAGTGTGTGTAAGAAATTCAAATGCGCCCTCTTTGGCCAAAATGTATTAAAAAAAATAAAAATACATCTATATAGTGACATACTATAATAACTTGAAGTAAATAACGAAGATTAAAAAACTACAAACAAAAAAATCGAAATTTTTATATTTGCATAGTATGTATATATTATTAATGTTGTAAATACAAATCCTTTATATATCTAGAAAGGGTGGTCCTAAAGAGGTTGGCATTTTTTCGGAAGTCTCAAGAAGGTAACAAATACAAGAAGGCGTGTGTGTGATGTGGGTCATTGTTTTTAAGTTTGTAAACCATTTTGTGTTGCATTTCTTTTAAGTATGAAAGGGTCTTTATAAATACAGTTTGAAGTTTGAACTGAATTTCCAAGGTGTCTGCAAGGCATGCTGGGTAGACCAGGCAGGCCATTTGTGACATACAGCAGCTTGAAGACCAGAAACTGCCTTTGTTGCCTACAATATTGTCATTATTTTGACCGCATGCTGGAAAAAAACATACTTTTTTTTTCATATTTATGGCCGGTATGACTGAAGAAAAGCAGAGCGAACAGGCGTTTATGGGTCGTTGGATGTGTTTGAGCGTGTACTGTGCGCTCCACACACAGCGAGCTGTTTCCCAGACCAACGGCATCCATCAAGGGCCCACAGCGCTGGCGCTCAGCCCAGTCGAGGTGCTGACGTCAGAGGCGTCCTCCGGAGACATGCAGCCAGGCTGAAGGGGGCCCAGGGGAGGAGAGGGAGGTGGCGGCAGTAAGGGGGGGGGGGGGGTTCATTTGTCGGCGGCGAGGGCGCTGGTTCTTGGGCGTGTTGTAGTGAAGTGGCCGTGGATGGATTTGTCACGTTTGGAAGCAGCTCTCCGCAGACAGACGGACGTGTGGACGTGTCTCAAGGCCCTGGTGGTAATCAAGTTCCCTGGCGCCAAGCAGGAATAACTAACTGGAGTCATTTAGTTTGGGTCAGTGCAGAGGAATCAGAGCAGAACTTTATCACAGAGCAAACAGAGTGTGGGGGGAGACGCAAGATCATTTTACGTCAGGGTTTTTTCCCCATAGTTTATTTAGCCCGTAAAGGTGAACGGACAGTCACTGATATTGTAGACTTTTTGCCACGTTCAAGTCATTTCACCTCAGAGTCCACTAAAGCCTTGTTTACAACAAGCAGTATGGTTTGGTTCAGTGTAGGATGTTACAAGTTTTATTGCTTTCATAAAGGGTCCCTAAATGTCCAAACCCAGCCGGCATACTTTTTCTTCTTCTGAATGGTCGTAGTACGCTACGTTACGTGTGTGGAGGGTGGAGCTAAACACACTGCTGTCCATTGATTGGTTATTCTGTGTTGCCAATGAATAAAGCAAACATCTGTATTCAAAACAATTCAGAGTAGAGATGTAAAATTTGCAAACAAATCGAGTCTTTCAAACAGCTCTTTTAAGTGAACCTTTTAAATAAATGCATGGATGAATTAATTTCTGCAAAATTGTAATTATTAATTATCCATCAAATATTTTGATAACTACAGCAGTGGTTCTCAAATGGGGGTACGCGTACCCCTGGGGGTACTTGAAGGTATGCCAAGGGGTACCTGAGATTTTTTTTTTTTAATATTCTAAAAATAGCAACAATTCAAAAATCCTTTATAAATATATTTATTGAATAATATTCCAACAAAATGAATGTAAGTTCATAAAGTGTGAAAACAAATGCAACAATGCAATATTCAGTGTTGACAGCTTGATTTTTTGTGGACATGTTCCATAAATATTGATGTTAAAGAATTATTTTTTTGTGAAGAAATGTTTTGAATGAAGTTGATGAATCCAGATGGATCTCTATTACAATCCCCAAAGAGGGCACTTTAAGTTGATGATTTCTTCTATGTGTAGAAATCTTTATTTATAATTCAATCACTTGTTTATTTTTCAACAAGTTTTTAGTTATTTTTATATATTTTTTTCCAAATAGTTTGTGAAAGACCACTACAAATGAGCAATATTTTGCACTGTTATACAATTTAATGAATCAGAAACTGATGACATAGTGCTGTATTTTACTTCTTTATCTCTTTTTTTTCAGGCAAAAATACTTTTCTCTGATTAGGGGGTACTTGAATTAAAAAAATGTTCACAGGGGGTACATCACTGGAAAAAGGTTGAGAACCACTGAACTAGAGCATAACATGTTTTAAATAATCTTCTAAATAAATTTTTAAACATTATCAGAGCCCTCTAGACCAGGGGTGTCTAACGTACGGCCAGGTTTTATCCGGCCCGCAAGATGATTTTGCTACGTATAAAAATTAGCTCAAATTTTTGAATGAAAGAAACTGCTCTTCTAAATGTGTCCACTGGATGTCGCAATAGCAATTCTTTGTATCCCCTGCCGCAGGAGCGCGCATGACTTCAGAGGTGGCGGAGCTATGTGTCCGGTTAAGGGCCTACTGAAACCCACAACTACCGACCACGCAGTCTGATAGTTTATATATCAATGATGAAATATTAACATTGCAACACATGCCAATACGGCCTTTTTAGTTTACTAAATTGCAATTTTAAATTTCCCGCGGGTTTCTTGTTGAAAACGTCGCGGAATGATGACGCGTGCACGTGATGTCACGGACTGTCAGGAAATATTAGCGCTGCACCACTAGCGGCTGAAAGTCATCTGCGTTAATCACATAATTACACAGTATTCTGGACATCTGTGTTGCTGAATCTTTTGCAATTTGTTCATTTAATAATGGAGACTATAAAGAAAAATGCTGTTGGTGGAAAGCGGTGGATTGCAGCTGTCTTTAGCAGCGAGACACAGCCGGTGTTTCTTTGTTTGTTGTAAAGGAGAGCGGTCAAGCGAACATGTTTTCTCTACGTCAACCAGCATGTTTTTGGATGGGGAAATTATGATATATATATATATATATATATATATATATATATATATATATATATATATATATATATATATATATATATATATATATATCTTACCGGAGACATCATTGGATTATTCGTCGTCCTGCAGCAGCTGTCAAAAAAGACAGCTGTGAGCTTGGCTCCTCGGCTTCTCTCCGAGACACTGCTTGTTCACCGCAGCCATCCGACCTCGACGTATGTCTTTACAATCTTTAAAATCTCACTAAAACACTATTAAAAGAATAAGCAGATAAGGCATCTTCCAGAATTATCCTAGTAAATGTGTCTAATTACATCTGAAATGCTCACACTGCCGCCACCCGGAGCCGTCACTTTTTTTTCTTTTTTTTTTTTCTTGCCCTTCGCTATCAATATCCTAATTCACGAATCTTTCATCCTCGCTCAAATTAATGGGGAAATTGTCGCTTTCTCGGTCCGAATTGCTCTTACTGCTGGTGGCTCCCATTATAAACAATGTGAATATGTGTGGAGCCCTGCTACTAGTGACGTCACGCGCACATACTTCCAGTTAAGGAAGGGCTTTTTTATTAGCGACCAAAAGTTGCGAACTTTATCGTCGATGTTCTCTACTAAATCCTTTCAGCAAAAATATGGCAATATCGCAAAATGGTCAAGTATGACACAGACTGGACCTGCTATTGTTGGGATGTCGCATGGCTGCAGTTGTGTGACCTCAAGTATGCAAAAATCCAGGAGAGCAGAAAGCCGGTAAGATGATTTTAATTTCATCAAAGTAAAAGATATAAACAGAAAGCAGTCTTGCATGGAGATGTTCCCAACATGGTTTTAACTTCGAGCACTGAGGAGTGCTCGAGTGAAACATAAATAGACCTATGTTGATTGACAGCAGCTGAGGACCGCTGCCAATCAACGGCGAGTGTGACAAAAACAGTGCTCAGCGGAGTAAACAGGAAGTATGACAAAATAAGAGCACTGAACAGGAAATAAAGTACAAAACACGAAAAACTATCAGAAAGTAAGTGACAGATCGTTACAGGACCTCCCCCTCAAGGAACAGATACCAGATGTTCCCTGGAAAAGAAAAATGGAAAAAAATGTCCACAAAGTAAGGGAGGATGGAAGGAGGATTTGGTGGAAGGTCGCCAAACCTCGTGTCCCCGCAGCCAGCGAGGGAAAGTCAGGTGGCGACGGCGCGTAGAGCGCCGCTGGAACTGGCGGGGCGGGCGGCCACGGAACAGCCACATCATTGGCCGAAAAAGAGACGAGTGCATCCCGCGAGGAGGACGCCCAGGGCACGGCCACATCCGCGGCTGACGTGGAGGCGGGCGCGCTGAAGCAGGCCCGGAGACATCAGACAAAGCGGCGGGGGCTGCAGCCAAAACAGATACCTCTGCAGGAGGCGGCTGAGGAGCCGATGTTGGTGCCGGCGTGGAAGCGGCAGACGTCATCAACGGCGTGGAAGCGGCAGACGTCATCAACGGCGTGGAAGCGGCAGACGTCATCAACGGCGTGGAAGCGGAAAACGTCATCAACGGCGTGGAAGCGGAAGAAGTCATCGGCGGCGTGAAAGCGGCAGACGTCATCGGCGGCGTGAAAGCGGCAGACGTCATCGGCGGCGTGAAAGCGGCAGACGTCATCGGCGGCGTGAAAGCGGCAGACGTCATCGGCGGCGTGAAAGCGGCAGACGTCATCGGCGGCGTGAAAGCGGCAGACGTCATCGGCGGCGTGAAAGCGGCAGACGTCATCGGCGGCGTGAAAGCGGCAGACGTCATCGGCGGCGTGAAAGCGGCAGACGTCATCGGCGGCGTGAAAGCGGCAGACGTCATCGGCGGCGTGAAAGCGGCAGATGACGCCGGGCGAGGAGCAGCAAATGCTGGCCGAGGAATAGCGGATGCCGGCGGTGACGAAGCCCGGCGTGGTGCTGCTCTTGGCGGCGTTGGAACCGTGCGTAGTGCCGGCGTTGGAGCTGTGCGAAAGCCCGCTAGGGACGTAGATGTCTCCGTGGAAGGAGACGCTGGCGGGGATGACAGCGGTGTGTGCCTGGCTGCACCGCAGTGTATAGTGGGCCCCCCTCCACTAGGTGGCTGCCAGACACCGTTCACACATGCGGGAAAACGTGCCTGCTCGTCGGAGTCCCCCGGTGCGAAAACCAGGGACGGGCGGGAGGGGACCAGGAGGAGGGACGAAGACACGTCCCGTGCCGAGTCCCAGCAGGAGGACAAAAGCGACCTCACTGTGGGCTCCACTGGAGCTCTCGGCGAACCAAAAAAGAGAGCGGGAGCTGGCAAAAAGAGCAGCCGGGGAGCAGCCGCTGGAAGCTGCGTAGGAGCAGGGAGAAGCAGCTCAGCAGACGACGGGAAGGATGGCGGCGGCGGACGTGCCGGTCGGAGAGCCGCAGTCGGCGACGGAGCCGCAGGAGCCGCGAGACGTGAAGGAGGAGGCGGGCGCGCCGGTCGGTGAGCCGTAGCCGGCAGCGTTGCCGAGAGGAAGGATGGCGGCGGAGGACGCGCCGGTCGGAGAGCCGTAGCCGGTAGCGTGGCCGCGGGAGCCGCGAGGCATGCAGGAAGTGGCGGACGTGCTGGTCGGAGAGCCGTAGCCAGCCGTTGAGCCGAGAGGAAAGATGGCGGCGGGGGACGCGCCGGTCGGAGAGCCGAAGCCGGTGGCGTTGCCGCGGGGAGAGGGTCCGCGTCTGTAGGCTGGGACCGCACAAACCTGGCCTTCAAGTCCTCCAGGAATTGTGCGGTCCAGAACGTCGGCTGAGGATTGCCGACAGGGATTCTCGCGAGGTCACAATTTTCTGGCTCGAAGTTACTGTTGGGATGTCGCATGGCTGCAGTTGTGTGACCTCAAGTATGCAAAAATCCAGGAGAGCAGAAAGCCGGTAAGATGATTTTAATTTCATCAAAGTAAAAGATATAAACAGAAAGCAGTCTTGCATGGAGATGTTCCCAACATGGTTTTAACTTCGAGCACTGAGGAGTGCTCGAGTGAAACATAAATAGACCTATGTTGATTGACAGCAGCTGAGGACCGCTGCCAATCAACGGCGAGTGTGACAAAAACAGTGCTCAGCGGAGTAAACAGGAAGTATGACAAAATAAGAGCACTGAACAGGAAATAAAGTACAAAACACGAAAAACTATCAGAAAGTAAGTGACAGATCGTTACAGCTATTCCCGTTTAAATAAGAAAATCTCATTTCAGTAGGCCTTTAAAGTTTTTAAGACATGATTCTATTAGTCCGGACCACTTGGGAATAGATTTTCCTCTATGTGGCGCCTTAGCTAAAATTAGTTTGACACCCCTGCTCTAGACATAAAATAACTTTAGTCATCTTTACACTCCTTTAATCCAATGTAATAATGCTGCCTAAGGCAGAGCCAATCAGTGGGCACAATACAAAACAGCGTGATCTGATTGGTTAGGTCTCCTCTCTTGGCCAATACTACAATGGTGTTAATATTTGTAGTTAATGTAGCCATTGTAATGCTTGGAAATGCTTTATTTGCACCAATTTGTTGCAGAATACGCTGACAAAATGATCATTGACAATATGTATGTGGTAAAGCCACAATATTTGAAGGTGGATATGGCGTAACATGCACTTTTTGTGGGGTGGTAAAAAAATTTTTTAAAAACGGTATTATGTCCTATTTTTTGTCCACTTTTATTTATACTTTTTATTCATATTTTATTTCACATAACTAAATAACATCAACCAAGTTCACCTTTGTGTCTTCACGCACAACATTAAAAGTTAGGTGGACAAAATGAGACAAAAAAGGAGTGGCATAAAACACGTCTTAAAAAGTCGGAGAAAGTTGTACATGTAACTACACTACGGTGAGTTCAAGGACCGCCAAAATTAGTAGGACAAAACGGCCCTTGCCAAATAGTCTGTAATCACTGTAGCTGTTGTGTACAGAAAAGGGATGGAGGCGACAAACAGGGCAGAACTGCGGTTTTTAAGGTTTATTTTAAACCGTTGATGAATACGTGGCATGTGTATGCTACTCTATGTGAATGAATGTGTAATATTAAAGGCCTACTGAAACCCACTACTACCGACCATGCAGTCTGATAGTTTATATATCAATGATGAAATATTAACATTGCAACACATGCCAATACAGCCGGTTTAGTTTACTAAATTGCAATTTTAAATTTCCTGCGGAGTTTCTTGTTGAAACTCGCGTGCGCGTGACATCACGGACTGTAGAGGACATAATAACCAGCACCATTTGCGGATAAAAGTCGTCTGTTTTCATCGTGCAATTAAACAGTATTCTGGACATCTGTGTTGCTGAATCTTTTGCAATTTGTTCAATTAATAATGGAGAAGTCAAAGTAGAAATATGGAGGTGGGAAGCTTTAGCCTTTAGCCACACAAACACACGGTGATTCCTTGTTTAAAATTCCCTGAAGTGAAGATTTACTATGGATCAGAGCGGTCAAGCAAACATGGATCCCGACCACTTGTCGACCGGCAGGTTTCGGTGAGAAAATTGTGGTAAAAAGTCGCCTCTTACCAGAGATCAGCTGAGCTTGCGCCGTCCATGCAGCTGCCGTCGTTCCCTCCGAGACTGGCGTCAAGACACCCGTGGACACACCCCTCCGACTATCAGGTACTATTTAATCTCACTAAAACACTAGCAACACAATAGAAAGATAAGGGATTCCCTAGAATTATCCTAGTAAATGTGTCTAAAAACATCTGAATCCGTCCCAATGCAATCACCTTTTTTTTTTTTTTACTTTATTATTATTATTTTTTTTTTATATAGTCCTTCGCTATTAATATCATCATCCACCAATCTTTCATCCTGGCTCAAATTAATTGGGAAATTGTCGTTTTCTCAGTCCGAATAGCTCTTGCTGCTGGAGGCTCCCATTATAAACAATGTGAGGTCGCCAGGAGCCCTCACACTTGTGACGTCATCGTCTGCGACTTCCGATAAAGGCAAGGCTTTTTGATCAGCACCAAAAGTTGCGAACTTCATCGTGGATGTTCTCTACTTAATCCTTTCAGCAAAAATATGGCAATATCGCGAAATGATCAAGTATGACACATAGAATGGACCTGCTGTCCCCGTTTAAATAAGAAAATCTCATTTCAGTAGGCCTTTAATCATGTAAATGTTACCAAGGGTTGTTGTCTGTGAGTGTTGATTGAATCTTTTCGTCCAATCACGAGGGGCAAGGCGAGGAGTCAGTTCGTGGACAGGCAAGGGGTCGTGGGCATGAGCGAGCCAGCGTGGTCTGGGTCCGAGCAGGGATGGTCGTGGATCGAGGAGGGCAGTCAGGAATCCGGATGAATATCGAGTGACTTGGCTCGATCACGGAAGACAGGGGAGTCACTGTGAAAACACAAAGGAACATGAACCAGGGATACACGGAGAGAGAGAGAGAGAGAGAGAGAGAGAGAGAGAGAGAGAGAGGAAAGCAAAGGTGAGGAAATCACGGGGAAGGGAATGCCAGACGTGATGCTTACGGGAAGGTTAGCGACGTTCTGGGCAAAGGTTCCTTGGGTGTGCTGGTCTTTATGCTGCTCTCTTTCATCAAGTCCAGGTGTGTTGATTATTGATTGACTGCAGGCTCGTTGCTGCGCTCAGCATGAGCGATTTGTCGGCAGAGGCGCACGCAGCTCCAGCCACCGAGGAAACGCGGGTTCGAGTCTGCGTCATGACAGTGGCATGTTTAATATAAACAGTGTTATTTCTAACAATTAGGGAGGTTTGTGTCGAGTTTGCCCTCTTACAGAAACCATTTTAAAACAAAAACATTTTTTTTCTATTTTCATACATTTTTTTCAAAAAATGTATGAGAGCCACGGGTTGCTGACCCCCGACCTAAGCGATGTGAGAGCATGAAATTGAATGCAGATTACAAAGATATAACGGATTACTGTATAAAATAACAAAAGATTTGAGAAGACTTGGAATTACAAAACGTGCTTTTCCCTTATGTAGGAGCAGACACCAGCACAGATCATTAGAACACAGAGATCCGTTTGGATTGGGATCCCAAGAGACAGGCGCCAGTCTTACTAGGAGGTGACACGGGGGCGGATGGAAGCCAGGATATAATATGTGTTATATGCTTCTACTTCAAATAACTGTAGAACTCACTTCAGGAGGTTTTGACCTAATATTAATGTAATTAATATAATAGGTGTAGGATTCAATGTTAGGACTGGAGATACAAGCATAATGATTCTTTCATGATTTTCTTCAGGTCAGCCACTTGTTGGTTGTGGTTGCCTTGACAACTTGTGTCCAATTTAAGGGTGGTAGCCTCAGAGTTAGCGCTGAAAAAGATTATTTGTAATCATTTTTCCACAGCTTTCAAGCATGAATTATCAACTGTCCTCATATCAACAGCATCAGCAAACAAGAGAGGAAACCTCAGATTTTGGATAAACGCTTCATATCTCTGTTTTGGAAGTTTGGATTGTAAATGATAGCAATGCATGTTAGCAACTTTTTCAGTCATATTAAGTAATTTTACATTTTAATTTTCCTTGACAATAGGCAGGGTATGTGGGTCTACTTCCACGCCTTCTTTCCTTCTAATCTTGCTATACTTAAAGGCCTACTGAAATGAGATGTTCTTATTTAAACGGGGTCCATTCTGTGTGTCATACTTGATCATTTCGCGATATTGCCATATTTTTGCTGAAAAGATTTAGTAGAGAACATCGACGATAAAGTTTGCAACTTTTGGTCGCTAATAAAAAAGCCTTGCCTTTACCGGAAGTCGCAGACGATGACGTCACAAGGGTGATGGCTCCTCACGTCCTCACATTGTTTATAATGGGAGCCTCCAGAAGCAAGAGCTATTTGGACCGAGAAAACGACAATTTCCCCATTAATTTAAGCGAGGATGAAAGATTTGTGGATGATGATATTGATAGCGAAGGACTAGAAAAAAAAATAATAATAAAGTTTAAAAAAAAAAAAAGGCGATTGCATTGGGATTGCATTCAGATGTTTTAGACACATTTACTAGGATAATTCTGGGAAATCCCTTATCTTTCTATTGTGTTGCTAGTGTTTTAGTGAGATTAAATAGTACCTGATAGTCGGAGGGGTGTGTCAACGGGTGTCTTGACGCCAGTCTCTGAGGGAAGTCGACGGCAGCTGCATGGATGGCACAAGCTCAGCTGATCTCCGGTAAGAGGCGACTTTTTACCACAATTTTCTCACCGAAACCTGCCGGTTGACAAGTGGTCGGGAACCATGTTCGCTCGACCGCTCTGATCCATAGTAAAGCTTCACCTCCGGGAATTTTAAACAAGGAAACACCGTGTGTTTGTGTGGCTAAAGGCTAAAGCTTCCCACCTCCATCTTTCTACTTTGACTTCTCCATTATTAATTGAACAAATTGCAAAAGATTCAGCAACACAGATGTCCAGAATACTGTTTAATTGCGCGATGAAAAGAGACGACTTTTAGCGGCAAATAGTGCTGCGCTAATATGTCCCCTGCAACCCGGGACGTCACGCGCACGCGTCATCATTCCGCGATGTTTTCAACAAGAAACTCCGCGGGAAATTTAAAATAGCAATTTAGTCAACTAAAAAGACCGTATTGGCATGTGTTGCAATGTTAGTTTACATAAACTATCAGACTGCGTGGTCGTTAGTAGTGGGTTTCAGTAGGCCTTTATTACCAGGATTGAAACTGATAGCATGTTAGCATTAATCCCTTTGGTAAAATGGATAGTTGGATAGATGGAGAGACAAATACTTTATTTATCTCCAAAGAGAAATTCTCACACCACATAAGAGAAAGTGAACGAACCCCCACTTTTATTATCTCATGACACACTACCATGACTAACAGTGCTTCTGTCAGCATTGTATCCACTCTAATTAGGCTTTTCGGTAAAATTTCAGTCTGATTAGGATGGGGCATAACAATTATGGGTCTGATTTAGGATATTCTTAAATCCTGTTATCATGTATTGTATAGTTTAGCATGAAATCTATTAGCATGTTAGTACTGAGCACTTAAAAAAGATGTATATTACCTTATGGGTATAATTTAGCCCTTTTTTTTTTTTTACCCACGTTGTATTTCACTATACACTAATGTTACCATCTTATCCATTCTCATTAGGCTGTTAGATATAGTTTCAGTCTACTAAAGATAGTGTATACCCTCTGCGGCCCTGATTTAGTGCTATCTTTACTCCAGTCATTATTTTCCGATATGTTTGCATGCATGACAGCACATTTTCATTATTACAAGCAGATTTTCCCATTTAATGGCCTATTTCTGTATTTGGCATATTTTAGTGACACTTTTAAGAGCTAAGATGTTTACATATAAGTGTATGTATGTGTGTGTGTATATATATATATATATATATATATATATATATATATGTGTATATATATATATATATATATATATATATATATATATATATATATGTACAAACCCCGTTTCCATATGAGTTGGGAAATTGTGTTAGATGTAAATATAAACAGAATACAATGATTTGCAAATCCTTTTCAACTCATATTCAGTTGAATGCACTACAAAGACAAGATATTTGATGTTCAAACTCATAAACTTTATTTGTTTTTGCAATTAAAAATTAACTTAGAAATTCATGGCGGCAATATGTGCCAAAGTAGTTGGGAAAGGAAATGTTCACCTCTGCGTTACATCACCTATTCTTTTAACAACACTTGGGAACTTAGGAAACTAATTGTTTAAGCTTTGAAAGTGGAATTCTCTCTCATTCTTATTTTATGTAGCGCTTTAGTCGTTCAACAGTCCGGGGTCTCCGCTGTCGTATTTTACACTTCATAATGCGCCACACTTTTTCGATGGGAGACAGGTCTGGACTGCAGGCGGGCCAGGAAAGTACCTGCACTATTTTTTACTACGAAACCACGCTGTTGTATGACGTGGCTTGGCATTGTCTTGCTGAAATAAGCAGGGGCGTCTATGATAACGTTGCTTGGATGACAACATATGTTGCTCCAAAACCTGTATGGACCTTTCAGTAACGTGGATCCCGACTTAAACAAGTTGAAAAACGTATTCGGGTGTTACCATTTAGTGGTCAATTGTACGAAATATGTACTGAACTGTGCAATCTATTAATAAAAGTATCAATCAATCAATCAGCATTAATGGTGCCTTCACAGATGTGTAAGTTACCCATGCCTTGGGCACTAATACACCCCCATACCATCACAGATGCTGGCCTTTGAACTTTGCGCCTATTACAATCCGGATGGTTATTTTCCTCTTTGTTCCGGAGGACACCACGTCCACAGTATGATTTGAAATGTGGACTCGTCAAACCACAGAACACTTTTCCACTTTGCATCAGTCCATCTTAGATGAGCTTGGGCCCAGCGAAGCCAGCGGCGTTCCTTGGTGTTGATAAATGGGTTTTTCTTTCCATAGCAGAGATTTAACTTGCACTTACAGATGTAGCAACCAACTGTAGTTACTGACAGTGGTTTTATGAAGTGTTCCTGAGCCTACGTGGTGATATCCTTTACACACTGATGTCAGTTTTTAATGGAGTACCGCCTGAGGGGTGAAAGGTCCGTGATATCATCGCTTACGTGCAGTGATTTCTCCAGATTCTCTGAACCTTTTAATGATTTTACGGACCGTTAATGGTAAAATCCCTAAATTCCTTGCAATAGCTCGTTGAAAAACGTTGTTCTAAAACTGTTCGACTATTTGCTTAAAAATTGGTGACCCTCGCCCCATCCTTGTTTGTGAAGTACTTAGCATTTCATGGAAGCTGCTTTTATATCCAATCATGGCACCCACCTGTTCCCAATTAGCCTGCACACCTGTGGGATGTTCCAAATAAGTGTTTGATGAGCATTTCTGAACTTTATCAGTATTTATTGCCACCTTTCCCAACGTCTTTGTCACGTGTTGCTGGCATCAAATTCTAAAGTTAATGATTAATTGCAAAAAAAACATGTTTATCAGTTTGAACATAAAATATGTTGTCTTTGTAGCATATTCAACTGAATATGGGTTGAAAATAATTTGCAAACCATAGTATTCCGTTTATATTTACATCTACTACAATTTCCCAACTCATATGGAAACGGGGTTTGTATATATATATATATATATATATATATATATATATATATATATATATATACAGTCCAAAAAATATAGTATTTGAACACCTAGCTATTTTGCAAATACTTATTTTCTTGACTGTATATTGTCAAGGCTTGGTAAAAAGGATAGGACTCAGATGCAGAGTAGGGAACTTTGACAGGCTTTTATTTTGATAGCTTCCTTTCACCTCCAAAGTCAAGGAATACGATATCAATATTAACCAAAAAACTAATCGGCGAAAAAGGTTCCAGAAAAAAGGAACAACTGAAAATCACTCCGAACGGAGGAAAACACAAAAACAAAGCCAAACTATAATTGCCGTTGTATATGCTATAAAATGTATTAACAAAAAAACACTCCAACAGGAGGAAAAAACAACAGCTATGAGAAATTCTGCACTATCTAATCTAATAAAGTATTAACAAAAATAGTCACTCAAAAATTTGAGGAAAGAATGAAAAATAACTGATAACTCACCACTTCGGTTGAATAAACTAAATAACAAAAAAATCACTCTGCTGAGGAGGAAGAAAGAAAAACTCAAAATAATCACGAAGGGATTCAGGATCAAGGAACATAACCACGAGACGAGGCAAGACATGGATGGACATGGACATGGACATGGACGCTAAAGAGTACAAATAAACGAAACAATCTGGCACAGAACAAAGGGAGGAGAGGGCTTATAAAACACATGAGGGTAATTGGTAACAGGTGGAAACAATCAGGGACCAGGGATGACGTCAGACTGATTACACAAAAGGAAGGGCAGGTGATCTGAAACGAGAGGAGAGTAGTTAATTTTCAAACTAAAAAATGCAAATCATATGTACGAGAGATAACCTAAAAAGAAAAAGCCAGAAATCACAATCTATGATTTTTTTAACTATTTATTCGTGTGATACAGTTGAAACAGAACACTTTTCCACTTTGCAGCAGTCCATATTAGATGATCTCGGGCCCAGAGAAGCCGGCGGTGTTTCTGGATGTTGTTGATAAATGGCTTTCGCTTTGCATAGTAGAGCTTTAACTTGCACTTACAGATGTAGCGACAAACTGTATTTAGTGACAGTGGTCTTCTGAAGTGTTCCTGAGCCCATGTGGTGATATCCTTTGGAGATTGATGTCGGTTTTTGATACAGTGCCGTCTGAGGGATCTAAGGTCACGGTTACTCAATGTTGGTTACGTGGAGTGATTTCTCCAGATTCTCTGAACTTTTTGATCATATTATGGACCGTAGATGTTGAAATCCCTAAATTTCTTGCAATTGCACTTTGAGAAACGTTGTTCTTCAATTGTTTGACTATTTGCTCAAGCAGTTGTGGACAAAGTGGTGTACTTCGCCCCATCCTTTCTTGTGAAGGACTGAGCATTTTTTGGGAAGCTGCTTTTATACCCAATCATGGCACCCACCTGTTCCCAATTAGCCTGCACACCTGTGGGATGTTCCAAATAAGTGTTTGATGAGCATTCCTCAACTTTATCAGTATTTATTGCCACCTTTCCCAACTTCTTTGTCATGTGTTGCTGGCATCAAATTCTAAAGTTAATGATTATTTGGAAAAAAAAAAAAAAGTTTATCAGTTTGAACATCCAATATGTTGTCTTTGTAGCATATTCAACTGAATATGGGTTGAAAATGATTTTCAAATCATTGTATTCCGTTTATATTTACATCTAACACAATCTCCCAACTCATATGGAAACGGGGTTTGTATATATATATACATATGAATATAAATATATATATATATATATATATATATATATATACATATATAGATATACACATATATATATATATATACATATATATATATGTATATATATATATATGTATACATATATATATATATATATATATATATATATATATGTATATATATATATATGTATACATATATATATATATATATATATATATATACCTACAAACCCTGGATTTGCAAATGATATATATATATATATATATATATATATATATATATTTACACATATATATACATATATCCGTCCATCCATCTTTTTCCGCTTATCCGTGGTAGGGGTCGCGGGGGCAGCAGCCTAAGCAGGGAAGCCCAGACTTTCCTCTTCCCAACCACTTCGTCCAGCACTTCCCGGGGATCCCAAGGCGTTCCCAGGCCAGCTGGGAGACATAGTCTTCCCCGTGCCCTCCTACCGGTTGGACGTGCTCTAAACACCTCCCTAGGGAGGCGTTTGGATGGCATCCTGACCAGATGCCCAAACCACCTCATCTGGCAGAGCTTCTCACCCTATCTGTAAGGGAAAGACCATAATTTCGGGAATATATATATATATATATATATATATATATATATATATATATATATATATATATATATATATATATATATATAAATATAAATATATATATATATATTTATATATATATATATATATTTATATATATATTCTTTCTAAGCACAGCAGCAGGCCGTGTCATCATGTGATCATCACGGAGTTAACATCTTCCTTGAAGCCATCCCTACAGCGTGTCCCGTTCTCTTGCTTATCATGTGATGGACAACATTGGATTACACCAGACTTACTCAGTGTGTGGGTGTGTGCGTGCATGTGTGTTTGGGTGTGTGCGTGCGTGCATGTGTGTGTGTGTGTGAGAAACAGAAAGTGCATGCAAATGTTGTACAGTATTTATTATTTTAGTAATTCATAGGGTTAGGGTTAGGGTTTTTTTCTGTTCTTCAAGGTTCTTTTTTGGGAGCAAATTGCAGCCAACACATGTTCCTAGAGTCTTGCTGATGTAATTTGATTGTCACACCTCCCTTCAACCACTTTGCAATGTTTACTTGACGTCACTTAATACATGCTAAAATCTCCGTTGTAGCTTTCCAGAGGCCCCCTTGTCCTTTATCCGTGACATTTGCTGACACCAAAGGTCCAACTTAGGGCTGCGGCTATCAATTGTAATAGTAGTTGACTAATCTATCGATTAATTTGTACGATTAATCAAGTAATCGGATAAAACACCCAGTGTTTATCGTATTGTATATATATATATATATATATATATATTAGAGGTGCAACGGTACACAAAATTCACAGTTCGGTTCTTCAGTTCAATATTTTAGTGTCACGGTTCGATATTTTTACGATACAAAAAAAGAGAAATTTCCAAGCCTTTTTGTAATTGTAGTTCATAAAAATTATCAACATTTTTGTTTTAATTTGACTTTCTGTGTGGAGTTTGCACTGCGTGGGTTCCCTCCGGGTACTCCGGCTTCCTTCCACTTCCCAAGACATGCACCTGGGAATAGGTTGATTGGCAACACTAAATTGGCTCTAATGTGTGAATGTGAGTGTGAATGTTTTCTGCTATCTGTGTTGGCCCTGTGATGAGGTGGCGACTTGTCCAGGGTGTACACCGCCTTCCGTCCGAATGCAGTTGAGATAGGCTCCAGCACCCCCAGCGACCCCAAAAGGGACAAGCGGTAGAGAATGTATATACATATGTATATACACATACATACATACATATATATATATATATATATATATATATATATATATATATATATATATATATATATATATATATATACACATACATACATATATACATATATACACATACATACATATATATATATATACACATACATACATATATACATATATGTATATATATATATACATATATACACACATATATATATATATACACATATGTTATATTTTATATATATATTAGGGCTGGGCAACGCTTAAAAATTTTAATCGAAGTTAATCGCACTATTTCTCCGATTAATCGTGATTAACTGCATTGTATACGCAAAGCCCAATAATGAATTCAAAATTAGTGTGTAGTGCACCTTTATTGGAATATTCCCCCACATGAACAAAAGCGCCAAAACATTTGTTGTGCAAACACAATTTAAATCAGTCCTTGTTAAACAGTAGCAGTTAAATAGCATATTTTATGAAAATCAACTCAAAAAATGTAAATACAAACATTTAAGCTTATTGCCACTGCCAGGGTATTTAAGTTATCCTGTTTGTTATGGAAAATAAATATAATCTACATACAAATCTCTGAGCCACAATCATAACATCCGAACATGCAATTTCTGAGGTAACAGCAGAAACAGTTTTTTTATCAGGGATTTTATGTTTAAAAAAACCTATATTATAGGTAGTGGGCTGTTTTAGGGAATTTTTGATCAAATTATCAATAGTGGCAATATTAATAATGTTGTGTTTATTATGCGTAGTGCACTTAAAATAATTATGACCATATCTAGGAATTGATATGATGGGAGTTTTCCGATTGTTTGCTTGGTGCTTTGATAAACTGAACGCATCATATACATGGTACTATATTGTGATGTTATGAGCCATGGTAAAAAATAACTACCCTACCCAGCATGCAACAGGAGTGACGAGCATGCGCGGTAGCCCGGTATAGGTTGTGTCGCCATGATGGCATCTTGTATGTTGTGATATGCACGCTCTGAAAGTAAACGTTAAGAACTCAGCCAACACGCCTCGTCTGCATTATTCATGAATAGACAGACAACACATATACTCCGCTGCTTCACAGGCCGCTGGATGTAGCCGGCAAAGTATTCCCATACTAGCTAGCCGGTCTAGCAAGCACGCGTCATTGAGTCCAAAACGGCCCGATCTATCCACATTCAGAATTGTCTGGCGGTCGAAAGTGATCCCGGAGTGACCACGCTGTAAGCCAGCCATGAAATTTGCAGAATTGTCCGATATTTTTGCCAAATGTTCCATCTTTACCAAAAGCCCCTCCACACCGAAGCCCGTCCGAGCGCCGTCATCTTTATAAGAAAAGGCGTCAACAAAATAAAAGCATGTAAACAACATACGCAAATGTGCGATAAAATAATTGTCGGCGTTAATAGATTGATTAGTTAACTCGTAATTAACGCATTAATTTGCCCACCCCTAATATATATATATATATATATATATATATATATATATATGTATGTATATATATATATATGTATGTATATATATACCTAATATATATATATATATATGTATATATATATATATATATATATATATATATATATATACATACATATATATATATATATATATATATATATATATGTATATACTATAATTGGTCATTAGGAGTATGTGGAAGTTCAACTGCTACCTTGTATACTTGGGTGAGGCCTTCTTAAAGTTTTACAATCAATCATAAATATCAAGTAGCTACAATGCGCCAAACATTGATTTTCTACAATATCCACAAAGTTCAGTGAGCAGGTTGGGCTATGTGTGACCATGTTTGTTGAATTTTTGTGCTGGTAGCATTTTTTTTTCCTGCACCATGACTAGGGAAGGTTGTTTGTATTGTGACAGATAAATAATAGCTGTGCTGTGTCTGAGAAAGTTTAATGAACAGTCACTGTCTTTAGTTACTCTCATTGGCGTCACAGCCCCTGTTATCAGACCGCTGGCTATTTGCATGTAATATGACACCAGGCCCGATCAAATTACTTGCTGAATTTGTGCTGTCTCGCGGGCCAAATTAAACATGCCAGCGGGCCAAATTTGGCCTGCCGGCCGTTGTTTGGGGACCCTTGCTTTATAACCTCAATGTGTATTTTAGAGAAAAAAGTTGAATTAAAGATTTTTCTGCTTGCTATAAACTTAATTCTTGTTTTCTAAAGTATGTATGTCATCAGCATTGAAATTGAAATTGATAAACAAAAAAAAGTTTAATAAAAACTCACCGCCATACAACTCACAGCACCCACACTCGTTTGCAGCGGCTGTGCAAAAACTACAAATACTCAGTATAACGGTATGTACATTTTCATTAGTTACACTCATTTAACAATTAATCGAAGCCACAAATAATGAATCAGAATTTTTTTTTATCAAAGTAACTGTTTAATCCTAGTCCATCCATCCATCCATCCATTTTCTACCGCTTATTCCCTTTCGGGGTCGCGGGGGGCGCTGGCGCCTATCTCAGCTACAATCGGGCGGAAGGCAGGGTACACCCTGGACAAGTCGCCACCTCATCGCAGGGCCAACACAGATAGACAGACAACATTCACACTCACATTCACACATTAGGGCCAATTTTAGTGTTGCCAATCAACCTATCCCCAGGTGCATGTCTTTGGAAGTGGGAGGAAGCCGGAGTACCCGGAGGGAACCCACGCATTCACGGGGAGAACATGCAAACTCCACACAGAAAAATCCCGAGCCTGGATTTGAACCCCACGACTGCAGGACCTTCGTATTGTGAGGCAGATGCACTAACCCCTCTGCCACCGTGAAGCCCCTAATCCTAGTCCACTCAGTTTAAAATCTTACACAACTCCTTAACTTTAACAGCCAGGTGGCTACAATGATTAGAAATGTATAAGAGACAAAGTAAGCAAACATACGGCACCTACTAGTAAACTATATTAATGCTAGACACTTTAGCAAAACTTGGTACAAAATAACAAGTCTGCTGCGAAATTGGAAGCTTTGCAAATCTTTACATTTATGTTTATTAAAATTAAAATCATTGTCCACATTTTGATATGTCCTATTAGGCCTCCAAATGATCCATTTAAATGGTGCTTTAAAAAAAACTGCAGCAAAAAAATGATCGTTTTTTTTTTTTTTTTAGGATACTTTTTTTTAGCAACTTAGCCCAAAGGGCAAGCGTGTGAGGCAGAGCTGTTAAGCAGCTGATCCTCGCTTCTCAATTGAGAATGGATGGCAGTGACACAAAGACAAAGATAGGTTTGTCTGCCATGCCCCAATTCTGCATAACCCCCAATGGTGGGATAAGAGCGCCGTCTCACCTGCAGGGCGCGAGAAAGTGGGAAAGTGGGTGCACAAAAAGTTCCTACTTAAAACCATTTGGGTTCAAAATAGTTACAGCGTGGGGTGTGTTGTTTCTTAATTGTGAAGGACGTTAATGTGTCTTAATTTTATGTAAGTATTTAAGCTAGTGAGTTGGCGCCATTCAGTCCGTGAATTTTTCCAATTGCAGTTATCAATCACGGTTTTCAATCATTTTAATTTACCGTATTTCCTTGAATAGTCGCCTGGGCGCTAATTAATTTAAAACCTCTTCTCACTCCTGCGCTTATTCAAGGCATGCGGTAAAAGTAAGCAGGCGCTAATAATCTTATAACCTCTTCTCACTCCTGCGCTCATTCAAGGCATGCGGTAAAAGTAAGCAGGCGCTAATAATCCTATAACCTCTTCTCACTCCTGCGCTCATTCAAGGCATGCGGTAAAAGTAAGCAGGCGCTAATAATTTTACAACCTCTTCTCACTCCTGCTCTTATTCAAGGCATGCGGTAAAAGTAAGCAGGCGCTAATAATTTTACAACCTCTTCTCGCTCCTGCTCTTATTCAAGGCATGCGGTAAAAGTAAGCAGGCGCTTATAATTTTATAACCTCTTCTCACTCCTGCTTTTATTCAAGGCATGCGGTAAAAGTAAGCAGGCGCTTATAATTGTATAACCTCTTCTCACCCCTGCTCTTATTCAAGGCATGCGGTAAAAGTAAGCAGGCGCTAATAATTGCACAACCTCTTCTCACTCCTGCGCTTATTCAAGGCATGCGGTAAAAGTAAGCAGGCGCTAATAATTGCACAACCTCTTCTCACTCCTGCGCTTATTCAAGGCATCCGGTAAAAGTAAGCAAGCGCTTATAATTTTATAACTTCTTCTCATTCCTGCTCTTATTGAAGGCATGCGGTAAAAGTAAGCAGGCGCTTATAATTTTATAACCTCTTCTCACCCCTGCACTTACCAATGGCATGCAGTAAAAAATTGAGTGTGATGTAAGGATACTATCATGAAAAGCACATTTAATAAAAAAAACAAAAAACGTTTTTATGGTTATTATTTTCAGCACCGAAGGCTTGGAATAACCTACAATTGAATATTCAACTTAAAACCCTTGTCACATTAAATGAGTTTAAAGCTTCTGTGAAAGGATTGCAGTCTACCTTGTCTGTATGCACATGTGTCATATGAGCAAGTTTTAATGTTGTAAATGTGATGTTTTATGTGTTGTTTACTGTTTTTAATGTAACCTTGCTGCTGCCTTCTTGACCAGGTCTCTCTTGGAAAAGAGATCTTTGATCTCAATGGGATTTTGCCTGGTTGTAAAGGCTGCCGGTAAATAAAAAATAAATGAAAGGTGGTCTTACCTTTGCTTGTAAATGAGATCCATGCCGGCTCCCTCTGATCAGGGGCATCGATGGCTTGTTTATAGAAGTATTTGTTATCTTTCTTCAGTTTTAAAAGTCTCTCAGGAAGCTGCTATTGGACCGCTGCTATCAGTTAGCTCGGGTGTTGGGCGACTTCCCTCTCGTTCTGCTCCGTGATATCTTTATCTCAGGACCACTAAGAAAGGACATAGCTTGAGCAGTTTGACTTTGTTTATTTTTCAATAAAACCCTAGTCAGGTCGCTCTTCCACTCGCTTGCCGGTATCTTGGGGAGGGCTACAGCTAGCGTGAACTAGCATGCCCCGCCTGTCTATCGGACCGTAGGCTCCACAGGTATAATTAATAAAACATAGCTGCTTACTGTTCTTTTTAGCATACCTTAAATCCTACTGATTAGCTCTTAATCTTCTTCTCTTTATGCGATTTCAAATTGTTGAAATAAGCCTCCGAAATTTTGAAAATGATGATAGGGAAAGTGTCACTCGTGACGTCACGAATTTGACCCGGCGGTAATAGTAAGCATGCGCTAATAATTTTGCGAAGCGAGTTTGACCCGGCAGTAATTCAAAGCAGACGCATATTACATGCCCGGCGGCAATTCAAGGAAATACGGTATTTAAATGTTTTACTGTGGTTATCATTGTTAGCGTTTATCGTTGTACCCCTAATATCAACACAGCTATGTCATGTTATCTTATATATTTTTGATATATTTTTCAATTGTGGCTGTGTGTATAATTGCTAAAATGTAACACCAGCTGCACTTTGTACACCCCAGGTTTATTTTGTCCTGCCCTCCATGAATGTCAAAATTTAGTTTGGCTTATAAACAATTGATTAAAATACAGAAGGAAAACATTTCATCTTGAGATTGCTTATTGATAGTCTTTACAATGACATTACTGTGAAGATGTACTTTAATATACACATGAAGTGCACATACATGTAGGAATCATGTCAAACCAACAATACAGCTTGGCGTAAACTGAAAAAAACTAATTCAACCATGCAGGATAAACCTTAATTGACTCATATGACACTAGCTTTATGCTGTTTTGGTACTTTGCCATGACTTTAGGAACGCTAATACAAAACCTCTCAATAATGATTGAAAGTTAAACACATTATGACAGACCTGTTAGAGGTATTTGTTGTTGATGAACCCCAAGATGCAGAGACGGAGGCAGGCATAGAATATGAAAACATGATTTAATTAAAACTAAACAAGAACCAACAAAAAGCACGCACGTCGGCGGAATAACAAACTAAGGGAGCTAGCACTGGAAGCTAGAAAACAAAAAGGAACTTTAGCATGGAAGCTAGTGGATAGCAAACAGAAAAACTGGAAATAACTAATGCTAACAGAAACAGCTTACCGCTACGACGACCAGGACAAAATGTAGCACGACAGGTAGTAGCTGTAACAAAACGACGCGACAGGTAGCACGACAAGAGTGATATGTGGCAACGACAATACAATGATCCAGCAAATGACACAAAACAAAGAAAGTAAAAAAAAGGAGCAGGCTGATTGGCAATGGGTGTGGCCAGGTGCCAATCAGCCGCAGCTGAGGAGGAACACAGCACTCGGAACAAGACAGGAAGCTGACAAAATAAGAGCACTAGACAGGAACTAAAGACAGGAGATACTAAACACAGAGGAAACAGAAAAATGCAGAGGAAAAAACAAAAAGATAGACAAACTGTCAGGGGAAAGCCTGACAAGACCACCTTAAAAAACGGAATGGAATTTTAAATTTTTTTTACAGAATGAGACACCCCGAAAGGGAATAAGCGGTAGTAAAAGGGTGGATGGATGAATGAGATACCCAGAATGTACATGAAAATAAAAAATGTGGGATTTACAAAATGAACTATGAATGATAAAATGTATCAGCTCTGCTCTTTTAATGTCCTTTGTTTTCTTTGATGTTTGATGTGTACTATGGCTATGAGTTGTTGTTGTTGTTTTTTTCCCTTGGCCTCAGTCTGGACCCCCTCTCCAGGGGCCCAGGCTTAGACCGATTTTTTTATTTTATTTTAATCTTCTATTTTTTTCACCCATTACCCCCACTCGTTTACCTGTATCTCACCTTTTCTGTAAGGGGCGCTGGAAGCCGGCAGACCCGTCAGCGATCCTGTTCTGTCTCCCTGTAATGTTTGTCTGATCTTGAATGGGATTGTGCTGAAAATTTTAATTTTCCTGAAGGAATAAATAAAGTACTATCTAATCTAATCTAAAACACTGAATATTGATGACATATTTTACAATCAACCGAAACGCAACCCAATGCAACAAACAGTGAAAAAAACCCCACCTAAAATCTGAGATATCTCATAGTGACCATAGTAAGTTATTAGATGACCATAAACACTAATTATATGACCATAGTAACTAGTATATGATGCAGATTCCAAGCAGTGAAAGACTTAGTATAGCTGAAGACTTCGGGTCATTCGAAAACTTTACTGCAGCTACACTTTCCATCTTAAACATGTAAAACAATTATTTGGGAAATTTCCGGCGGGCCGGATTGAAAAGCTCAACGGGCCGCATGCGGACCCTGGGTCTTTATTTGCCTAGGTCTGTCTAGTGTCTGAACGCCCTTCTTTAAAGTCTAACTAGGGTTGTACGGTATACCGGTATTGGTATAGTACTGCGATACTAATCAATCAGTTTCTGTTACGCCTGTTCGGCATTGTGGTGCCGGGTTTGATTCCCTCGAGGATGCGTCGAAAATTGAACACAGCAAAAGGTATGAACTAATGATTTATTTAACAAAAGGTGCTAGAGAACAAAAATACTGGAGCTAAGAAAAGGCAAACAAAAGACGCTAGCATGAAAGCTAGGATAAACAAATAGTAAACTAAACTGGCACATAGGGACACAAAGGGGAAAACAAAACATTTAGCATGAGAGCTAAGATTGAATAAAATTGCGCAGCGTGAGAGCTCGCGAGAATAATACAGAAATTTGCATTTAAGCAAAAGAGCAAAGCAGACGTACCGTTGTGTATAAAGAAATTATGAACCCAGAAAGAATAATGAAAAGGGACGGGCTTAAATAGGGAAGTAATCAAAAGTGACAGGTGTGCAGAAACCGTGATTAACAGGTGGGAACAATGAGCAACCATGGTGACTGACTAAACAGGAAGTAAGAGGGTAGAACGACGGAGTGATACAACAACTGGAAGTATAAACAATAATATGTGGTGATCCAAGTAGCGGATCGCAACAGTTTCGGTACTAGACCGCCTCTGAAACGTACCGGTCCTAGCTAGCTAGCGGCTAACGTCCATCCGCCGTCGGCAGTGTTTTAGCTACTTCTAAATCACCAATCCTCGCCTCCAAGTATAATCCCTGCAGGACGAGGAATAAATAAACTTGTTTCACCACATACCGTAGCACACCGGCGTCACAATGTAAACAAATGCCGTTGGTGGAGTTACACTTAACATCCACTGTAATGAGATCAAGTACAGGCACGTATCTAGTCGATACCACTATGATTATGTCAATATTTTTTGCATTACAACATTTTTTTTTTAATGTATATTATATATATAAACTCAGGAAATATGTCCCTGGACACATGAGGACTTTGAATATGACCAATGTATGATCCTGTAAATACTAGGTATCGGAATGATTCCCAAATTTGTGGTATCATCAAAAACTAATGTAAAGTGTCAAACAACAGAAGAATAAGTGATTATAACATTTTAACAGAAGTGTAGACAGAACATGTTAAAAGAGAAAGTAAGCAGATATTAACAGTAAATGAACAAGTAGAATAATAATAATTTTCTACCACTTGTCTTTAATAATGTTGACAAAATAATAAAATGATAAATGACACAATGTTACTGCATATGTCAGCAGACTAATTAGGAGCCATTGTTTGCTTACTTACTACTAAAATACAAGTTGTCTTGTATGATCACTATTCTATTTAAGGACTAGCGGTATAGCTCGGTTGGTAGTGGCCGTGCCAGCAACTTGAGGGTTGCAGGTTCGATTCCCGCTTCCGCCATCCTAGTCACTGCCGTTGTGTCCTTGGGCAAGACACTTTACCCACCTGCTCCCAGTGCCACCCACACTGGTTTAAATGTAATTTAGATATTGGGTTTCACTATGTAAAGCGCTTTGAGTCACTAGAGAAAAGCGCTATATAAATATAATTCACTTCACACTTCACTTAATTGCAATAAAAAAACATAAGTTTAATGTACCGTAAGATTTTTTGTTAAAATAAAGCCAATAATGCAATTTTTTTGGGGGTCCCCTTTATTTAGAAAAGTATCGAAATAATTTTAGTACCGGTACCAGCACCAAAATATTGGTGGCACTACAACACTATGTCTAACCATTCTTTCATTGTTGTTGTGCAATGTCAGATTATTCAGGTCACTTAAGACGGAATAGAGCAGTTTGAGTCCACTTTTTTCTCGTTGGAGGTCTGAAATGCTCGACGTCCCCGTTTCCTAGAATGCAGCAGAAGACCTCTATTATAGCCAGCATGTTCTCGTTAACGAGGTCAATGCAGGACCATTGCCAGGCTGACGCATATCGAGTGCTGAGTCACTGCCCGCTCACTGTCCTGTTGGGAATGGTGTAGCTGTGGCGGCAGATCAATAAAGTTCCTGTCAAGGATCCTGCAAGTTAGACACGTCCAAGGTGAGAGGTCTTAATCCAGCATACTTACAATTTGGCAACAATATTCCAAGCTTTTCTTTAATGATTGCAGGGATGTAACAATTACAATTAATTGTATTTCCAATAATGGTTATTGTGAATAAAATTATTACGGTTATCATTATTATCGCTTTATTGTTAAATGTGCTCTGAAATCTTTGGATTTTTTTCAAATAACTAAAATAAATAGACCTATGATAGAAAGCGCACTTCCTTACACGTTTTGTGTTACTTTTGCTTCACTGATAAGAGTGTTCTGGAACTACTCTGTTCAGGGGTCCTTGAACGCACCATAAAAACACCTTTGTGTCATATTCCTCGCAGTTTATAGATCAGGGTTGTCAAACTTGTTTTCTTTGAGGGCCACATCGCAGTAATGGCTGCTTTCAGAGGGCCAATTATTTTACATTATGAAGTGAAGTGAAGCATATTTATATAGCACTTTTTCTCTAGTGACTCAAAGCACTTTACATAGTGAAACCCAATATCAAATTTTTACATTTAAACCAGTGTGGGTGGCACTGGGAGCAGGTGGGTAAAGTGTCTTGCCCGAGGACACAATGGCAGTGACTACGATGGCGGAAGCGGGGATCAAACCTGCAACCCTCAAGTTGCTGGCACGGGCGCTCTACCAACCGAGCTATACCGCCCCATGCATGCGGGTGATAACCTGTGATTAATCATGATTAATCGAAATGTGTATGCATTTGATTAAAAGATTTTTTTGTATGTATAACTTCTTTTAAAATCACAAATAAAGGTGACAAGCAGATATTTAACTACCGTATTTCCTTGAATTGCCGCCGGGGCGCTAATTAATTTAAAACCTCTTCTCACTCCTGCGCTTACCAAAGGCATGTGGTAAAAGTAAGCATGCGCTAATTATTTTAAAACCTCTTCTCACTCCGGCACTTACCAAAGGTATGCAGTAACAATTTGAGTGTGATGTAAGCTTGGACCTTAAATCCTACTGAATAGCTCTTAATCTTATTCCCTTTATGGGATTTCAAATTACCGGTATTGAAATCAGCCTCCTCCATTTTGAAAAGGATGACAGGGGAAGTGTCACTCGTGACGTCACAAGTTTGACCAGGCGCTAATACTAAGCATGCGCTAATTATTTTGGGAAGCGAGTTTGACCCAGCAGTAATTCAAGGCAGGCGCATACTATATGCCCTGCGGCAATTTATGGAAATACGGTATTTGTTTTTATCTCACAAAAATTGTTTCACAACACAGAATATAATAATATAATTGGCGTGATCAGATAATATTAAAGTTTAAAATATGCATTTTTTTCTGTCAAAATTGAAAGATTTTACATTTAGTAAAAAAAATATATATATATTATTAAAAACCCATTTTTTTCCAGGCTTTTGCGGGCCACATAAAATTATGTGGCGGGCCAGACTCGGCCCCGGGCCTTGAGTTTGACACTTGTGATATAGATTGATCACTCTGTACAGCTTGTAGGGTCAATGTGCAAAATTGAATACCTAAGTTGCTCAGACAGTAGTACATTTGTAGTTTGGATCGGCATATACCTCCAAAAACATGCACCTGGGGATAGGTTGATTGGCAACACTAAATTGGAACCTAAGTGTGTGAATGTGAGTGTGAATGTTGTCTGTCTATCTGTGTTGGCCCTGCAATGAGGTGGCGACTTGTCAGGGTGTACGCCGCCTTCCGCCCAAATGCGGCTGAGATAGGCTCCAGCATCCCCCGCGACCCCGTAAGGAACAAGCAGTAGTGTCCGCCCTGAGATTGGTAGGTCGTGAGTTCAAACCCCGGCCGAGTCATACCAAAGACTATAAAAATGGGACCCATTACCTCCCTGCTTGGCACTCAGCATTAAGGGTTGGAATCGGGGGTTAAATCACCATAAATGATTCCCAGGCGCGGCAACGCTGCTGCCCACTGCTCCCCTCACCTCCCAGGGGATGATCAAGGGTGAAGGGTCAAATGCAGAGAATAATTTCGCCACATCTAGTATGTGTTTGACAATCATTGGTACTTTAACTTTTAACTTAATGTTGTTTCTTAATGAGGAAAGACATTTTGTATTCATGTTAGCAGTGAAGCTTGCCATCTCTGTGAATTTATCAAGGTGTAGTTATCAATCACGTGTTTTGGATCATTTTCATTTAAAATGGCAAGACTGACCGTCGAAAGTTTTACCGCGGTTATCATTAGTATTGTTTATCGTTACATCCCTAATTGATGGTAAGTTAATTTTATGTAAGACTAACAACTAAAGAGCATTCAAAATAATACATTTTACATTTAATGTTCAGGTAACACTATAGTATGGGTAACATATTCTAAGTAAAAAAGACCTAATTTAGAGTTATTTGGACACTCGGGGAACATATAAGGGTTAGGATTACTAATAAGCAATGAATCTGAAGTTATTGAGGGAAGACTCTTAGTTAAAGGGGAACATTATCACAATTTCAAAAAGGTTAAAAACAATAAAAAATCAGTTCCTAGTGGCTTGTTTTATTTTTCGAAGTTTTTTTCAAAATGTTACACCTCCCGGAATATCCCGAAAAACTGCTTCAAAGTACCTGATTTTCACCATCGCTATATCCACCCGTCCATTTCCCTGTGACGTCATACAGGGCTGGCAATACAAATAACATGGCGGTTACCACAGCAAGATATAGCAACATTAGCTCGGATTCAGACTCGGATTTCAGCGGCTGAAGCGATTCAACAGATTACGCATGTATTGAAACAGATGGTCGGAGTATGGAGGCAGTTAGCGAAAACGAAATTGAAGAAGAAATTGAAGCTATTGAGCGAATAGCTATTGACGCTGTTCGGCCATAGCATGGGTGTACCTAATGAAGTGGCCCATAGCATGGCTGCCTTATTAGCATCGCCGGTAAAATGTGCAGACCAAACGATCAGGACTTTCGCATCTTGTGACGCTGGAGCAACTTAAATCCGTCGATTGGTAAGTGTTTGTTTCGCATTGAATGTGGGTATCTAGTTTCAAATGTACATACAGCTAGCGTAAATAGCATGTTAGCATCGATTAGCGTAGCATGTTAGCATCGATTAGCTGGCTGTCATGCCGTGACCAAATATGTCTGATTAGCACAAAAGTCAACAACATCAGCAAAACTCACCTTTGTGATTTCGTTGACCTAATCGTTGCAAATGCATCTGCAGGTTATCCATACATCTCTGTGCCATGTCTGTCTTAGCATCGCCAGCAGACACTCTGGCAAATTCAGTGGGGGTCTGGCAGCAGATTTCTTGCCAGTGGTGCAACTTGAATCCCTCTCTGTTAGTGTTGTTACACCCTCCGACAACACACCGACGAGGCATGATGTCTCAAGGTTCCAAAAAATAGTCGAAAAAACGGAAAATAACAGAGCTGAGACCCGGTGTTTGTAATGTGAAAATGAAAATGGCGGGTGTGTTACCTCGGTGACGTCACGTTCTGACGTCATCGCTAAAAGAGCGATAAACAGAAAGGTGTTTAATTTGCCAAAATTCACCCATTTAGAGTTCGGAAATCGGTTGAAAAAATATATGGTCTTTTTTCTGCACCATCAAGGTATATATTGACGCTTGCATAGGTTTGGTGATAATGTTCCCCTTTAAAGGCTTTTTGGTTGTATAATAAGGCCATGCAGAATAAGGCATTAATAAGTACTTAATAATGACTAATTAAGAGCCAATATGTTACTAATTTGCATGTTAATAATTAATGGTGAATATGTTCCCCATGCCAAAGTGTCACCAATGATCATATTTACTCTGCTGGACATATGAATTTGGCCAAATAATTTCTGAGAACACGCCTGCATGCCTTCTCCTCCTGTGTTTACTGAAAGCACAGCCGGTTTCTGAAAATATGGGATGCCATTAAAGCGGACTAGTTTTTATATCACTGGGACATGTAGACTCTGACTTCTGACAAAGCTGTCAGTGCAAACATGGCGGAAGATTACAATACATCTGAGTGTTGCGTTTTTGTCTGTTTCTTCAGCTATTGCATTGCAGCCCAGTCTTCTTTGCACAGTTTCACATCCCATGTAGCGCTGAATACAATATTGCGTCAGACTGCACTTCCCTGTCAGCACTTTTTGAAATCCCATTGCATATCAAACCTGAAAACTATTTTACAACAGGAAATGTGTGTATAATTGGTTCAAGTTGGTCCCCACCATCAATAAGTCATTACGAAAACAAACTGCCCCAAGAAGACGGGGGTTTTTTTTCCCCCCTCCAAGCGTTTGTATTCTTTAAACGCAGCTCCCCTGTCCTCGCTTTGACGTCACACCCGGCCAGGGCTTCACTCTAAAATAGCTCTCACGGCTAAGTTAGGAAACTCAGGGAGGCATGTTTTTAAAACAGCAAACAATGTGGCCGCCTGTAATTCTTTCTTCACATGCACAGAGGGTGGTTTCAAAGCCCGCACCAGCTTGACTCAGCACTTCAGTAGATCTTTTTTTCTTTCTTCAATGCACCCGAGGCTTTGCATGGTTGGATCACATGAAATGTTATCAAAGAGATCGGAGCTGTTCTGTTCTTGTGCTCTGTTGACTCATGTTCGCTAAAGACTGCTCAAACTGTGTGAATGGTTTTATTTTCATCCCGAGTAGCACTCCCAAAATATAAATCCACTAATTTTATCAGTGGCTATCACCACATATTGTCAGCGCCGACATCCAAAGTCAATATTCATATTGTTTACTGTCTCCCCAACTGTATCAAATCCCAACAGGGATTTTGCCAGAGAGGTCGTAGAATTGTGTACATGTCAAGTTGAATGATTTATTTTTGGATTTTGTTTTTAATAGCATTATAATTAAAACAAATGACTTCCTGAGGAAAAGTAGAGGAAGTGTAAATCTACAATTTATGTCCTGGAGTCATTCTTTTGATTTATTCATTTTCTCATGGCCTTGAAGTCTTGAAACACTGAAGAACGTTAAGATGGCCATAGTACATTGGTCATTTAGGCTGTGTCACGCCAAATTTCTTCCCCGCTACAAAAACCTTCCCCCCGGAAGAAACTACTTGAAGGACCCCAATGAGGGTGGAAGGACCTTAAAGCAGCCCACACAGCTGCCTGTTTTAAAAGCATTACAATTGGCTGATTGTCATAGGTAAAAAATATAAGCATTCCATTATGCTAACCTTTCAATCTATTTTTGTTTCGCTAATTTTGCAGCTGTAACCCTTAACGGTGAGGAAAAAATATTAGCATTCCAGCATGCTAACCTTTCAAGCTATTTTTGCTTTGCTAATTTTGCGGCTGTAACCCTTAAGAGTCATATGACTTGGTATTGTCACGCCCTCATCGGGGCCCTTCAGGCATTGGAGGCGTTGTCACGCCAAATTTCTTCCGGGGGGAAGGTTTTTTTAGGGGGGAAGAAATTTGGCGTGACAGCTGCAACTAATGTAATGATTAATTTAATAGTCGACAAGTCAGCGATGATTTTTTTTTTATTTGTCGACCAGTCAAACGATTATTGCTTCTGTACACAATTGACTCTGATGATGAGTCCGCGACTTAATTTTAACTCATTTTTTAAAACTTACTATTGTCAAGACTTTGACTTGGATATGTTTTGCTTCTTCTACGCAAAGGATGATTTGCACTAGCGAGACGTGAATGTAAGTACATATTGTTTTATTTATACACTATAATACAAAAAGGCAAGACAAAGGGCTCGCTCGGTGGCGGATAATAATCTATACTAAAACTTCAAACAAAAACAGCACAATGGCATGACTATCTACAAATAAACAGAATATACTATCAAAGGCACAAAGCAAACCAAAAACTTGCACTGAGGCATAAATACAAAAAGGCTTACGTGGCCTTGTTAAACAATAAACAGTGTGGCAAGGCATGAGGGTCCGGCAAGGAAAGGTAGGTGCGTGGTCATGAGAGTTCAATACAATCCAGTAGGTAAAGTAGCCAGGCCGAGGAACAGAAAACAAATGGCTTAAATACTAGCTGTGATTATTGGAAACAGGTGAGAGCTGAGGACCAGGGCGTGACTAGGAGACCAAGTGGAAACTAATGGGTTACTATGGAAACCAGGAAGTGCAAAACGGGAAACGAGTCCAAAAAACGAAACATAACATGATCAAACATAAAAAACCTGATTCACAAGAATGACAACTATAGCAAGTTCAATTGTCACTAATGAAGCAAATTACTGATAGATAAACTGACTTTATTACAAAAAGTATATAACCTCAGTAAAAAAATAAACCAACAGACATAAAGGGCAAAATTGACTGTGTAAAAAGTATCTTGATCTAGTACTTTTATTTAGCTGTAATTATTTATTAATATAGTCGACACATTTTTATAATCGACATTGTCAACTATGTGGGCTAATCGCTGCGGCCTTGGTGGTCATTCCACACGGTCCTGCAGATGCCGGTCACGCATCCCCACTGATGGAGAGTTAAACAGAGCAGTGCTAGCCAATGAGCATAAATCTCTGGGCGGCCAATCACTGCCCAGCGCAGCTCTGATTGCATAGTGAGATTTACACAGCGTCCCATTGCATAGCTGCACGAGCTGGCATCCATGACATTGATTCATCTGCTACTTGTGTTTTATAGACTAATTGGTTTCCAGGTGTTAAATGTGTGTTCAGTGATATCAACACCGGGAAATTCTGTGGTTGCAGCGCAGATTTTACATACAGTATAAAAGAAAAAAAAGTATAGGACTAAAATGAGAAATAGTGATACATTCACACCACCTATGCACATTCAGTGTTTATATACTATGGACTGGAATTTTATAACATTTTTTTAGATCCGCTGGACATCCATTGCTTTCGGTCCTCTCCAAGGTTTCTCATAGTCACCATTGTCGACGTCCCACTGGGGTGAGTTTTTCTTTGCCCTTATGTGGGGGCCCTACCGAGGATGTCGTGTTGGTTTGTGCAGCTCTTTGAGGCACTTGTGATTTAGGGCTATATAAATAAACATTGATTGATTGATTGGTTGATATACAGTACATGTTGTACACCAAAGGATTGCACTGTGTCTAAGATGGTTTGAGACAAACCCCAAGATGCAGAGAAGATGGCGTGAGAAAACATGATTTAATTTAAAACACTAAGACCAAAAACAAACAAAAGGGTACAAACAAAAAGCGTGCACGTCGGCAGATAACAAACAAAAAGGGTCTAGCGTGGAAGCTAGCGGGTAGCGAGCATGAAAACAGAAGTCGTAACGTGTAGTACAAAACAAACTGGGAGCAGGGAACAAAGCTCAGTAAGCTACAAACATCTAACGGATATAGCTTACCGCTACGCTGCAAATACAAGACACGGCAGGACACGAGCGACATCGACAAGACAACAATCCATCACTGACTGAAGGAAAAAAGCAGGTACAAATAGGAGCGGGCTGATTAACACCAGGTGTGGCCAGGCGCCAATCAGCTGCAGCTGAGGTGAAACAGCGCTCAGGGAGAAAGACAGGAAACTAACAAAATAAGAGCGCCAACAGGAGCTAAAACAGGAAATACTAAACACACACAGAGGAAAAACTAAAACACAAACAAACTGTCTGTGGCAAGCCTGACAATCTGCAACTAAGAAAAACGCTATTGTGACACCATATTGCACACTGAGCATACTTTTTGCACACCCAAGAAAAAATTGATTACAGACTTATTTACATAGTGTGTTGTAGAGTCTTATGGTTGTGGGTCAAAGACTGAAGGAGGTACTCTGGGCCTCGAGCATGGACATTATAAATGTCAATTTAGCCTCCTTTAGGAATTACTGCATGAATTTAACATGATGAAGTCATTTCATTATCCTGGGTTCGATCCTGCGTTCGGGATCTTTCCGTGTGGAGTTTGCATGTTCTCCCCGTGACTGCGTGGGTTCCCTCCGGCTACTCCGGCTTCCTCCCACCTCCAAAGACATGCACCTGGGGATAGGTTGATTGGCAACACTAAATTGGCCCTATTGTGTGAGTGTGAGTGTGAATGTTGTCTATCTGTATTGGCCCTGCGATGAGGTAGCCACTTGTCCAGGGTGTACGACGCCTTCCGCCCGAATGCAACTGAGATTGGCACCCCCAGCGATCCCGAACGGGACACGCGGTAGGAAATGGATGGATGGTTGGATGGTATTATCTAATTTGTACAACTCAGATTACCTGGTGGGACAGACTGCTTACATGTGGGCGGCTGGCTTCTAAAATGTGTCTGAAGAGTATTGCTTGCATAATGAAGCAGTTGTGGATGGACCATTCATAGGGCTGGAAATAAAATGTCTACTAGGCTCAAGGTCTGAATCTTCAGGGTTATTCTGGGTGATTCTAAGGAGTCCATATCTGTCCGTCAAGGTAATGAACAAAGGACAAAGTTGTAGGCTGACAGTATAAATGAATATGTCCTTTCTTTAAGTATGTTATGCAACATTTAGGTGTTTTGGGGTTGGACTGGACCAGTTACTGACTGAGGATGCTGCTTGGTTTGATGTTGTGGAGAGGTTGAGGTTGAGGTTTTTTTGGATTAAAAAAACAGAACAAAGTAATCCAGTAACCCCTTTAGCCTACTTCCAGATAATACATTTTTTGTACATAATCTATTATTTTAATTGAACATTTGACCTTCGAATAAACAAATATGTGCTGATGCAACCACAGAAACTGGTGCAGAAGTAATGCCTGCCACTGGGTTCAATAGTTGTCTTTACAGATGAAGAGAGAGATATTTTTAGATCATGTAAAGATGATGAAGCTGTACATATATCTATGTATATACTGTATGTATGTGTGTCAGTCTACAAACCCTGTTTCCATATGAGTTGGGAAATTGTGTTAGATGTAAATATAAACGGAATACGATGATTAGCAAATCCTTTTCAACCCATATTCAGTTGAATATGCTACAAAGACAACATATTTGATGTTCAAACTGATAAACATTTTTTTTTGTGCAAATAATCATTAACTTTGGAATTTGATGCCAGCAACACGTGACAAAGAAGTTGGGAAAGGTGGCAATAAATACTGATTAGGTTGAGAAATGATCATCAAACACTTATTTGGAACATCCCACAGGTGTGCAGGCTAATTGGGAACAGGTGGGTGCCATGATTGGGTATAAAAGCAGCTTCCATGAAATGCTTAGTATTTCACAAACAAGGATTGGGCGAGGGTCACCAATTTGTAAGCAAATTGTCGAACAGTTTTAGAACAACATTTCTCAACAAGCTATTGCAAGGAATTTAGGGATTTTACCATCTACGGTCCGTAAAGTCATCAAAAGGTTCAGAGAATCTGGAGAAATCACTGCACATAAGCGATGATATTACGGACCTTTGATCCCTCAGTTGGTACTGCATCAAACACCGACATCAGTGTGTAAAGGATATCACCACATGGGCTTATGAACACTTCATGAAACCACTGTCAGTAACTATAGTTGGTCGCTACATATGTAAGTGCAAGTTAAAACTCTACTATGCAAAGTGAAAGCCATTTATCAACAACACCCAGGAACGCCGCCGGCTTCGCTGGGCCTGAGCTCATATAAGATAAACTGATGCAAAGTGGAAAAGTGTTCTGTGGTCTGACGAGTCCACATTTAAAATTATATTTGGAAACTGTGGACGTGGTGTCCTGTGGAAAAAAGAGGAAAATAACCATCCGGATTGTTATAGGCGCAAAGTTCAAAAGCCAGCATCTGTGATGGTATGGGGGTGCATTAGTGCCCAAGGCATGGGTAACTTACACATCTGTGAAGGCACCATTAATGCTGAAAGGTCCATACAGGTTTAGGAGCAACATATGTTGTCATCCAAGCAACGTTATCATGGACGCCCCTGCTTACTTCAGCAAAGCAATGCCAAGCCATGTGTTACAACAGCGTGGCTTCGTAGTAAAAGAGTGCGAATACTTTCCTGGCCCGCCTGCAGTCCAGACATGTCTCCCATCGAAAATGTGTGGCGCATTATGAAGCATAAAATACAACAACAAGACCCCGGACTGTTGAACAACTAAAGCTGTACATCAACCAAGAATGGTAAAGAATTCCACTTTCAAAGCTTCAACAATTAGTTTCCTCAGTTCCAAAACGTTTATTGAGTGTTGTTAAAGGCCTACTGAAACCCACTACTACCGACCACGCAGTCTGATAGTTTATATATCAATGATGAAATATTAACATTGCAACACATGCCAATACGGCCGGTTTAGTTTACTAAATTGTCATTTTAAATTTCCCACGGAGTTTATTGTTGAAAACGTCGCGGAATGATGACGCATGCGCGTGACGTCACGGACTGTCAGGAAATATTAGCGCATCACTATTTGCGGCTAAAAGTCGTCTCTTTTCATCGCACAATTACACAGTATTTTGGACATCTGTGTTGCTGAATCTTTTGCAATTTGTTCAATTAATAATGGAGAAGTCAAAGTAGAAAGATGGAGTTGGGAAGCTTTAGCCACACAAACACACGGTGATTCCTTGTTTAAAATTCCCAGAGGTGAAGCTTTACTATGGATCGGAGCGGTCAAGCGAACATGGATTCCGACCACTTGTCAACTGGCAGGTTTCGGTCGGTGAGAAAATTGTGTCAAAAAGGCGCTTCTTACTGGAGATCTGTGGAGTTTGCGCCGTCCTTGTATCTGGCGTGACTTCCCTCAGACACTGGCCTCAAGACACCCATGGACACACCTCTCCGACTATCAGGTACTATTTAATCTCACTAAAACACTAGCAACACAATAGAAAGATAAGGGATTTCTTAGAATTATCCTAATAAATGTGTCTAAAAACATCTGAATCCGTCCCAATGCAATCGCCTTTTTTTTTGTTGTCCTTTGCTATCAATATCATCATCCACGAATCTTTCATCCTCGTTCAAATTAATGGGGAAATTGTCGTTTTCTCGGTCCGAATAGCTCTTTTTGTTGGAGGCTCCCATTATAAACAATGTGAGGACGTGAGGAACCCTCACCCTTGTGACGTCATCGTCGGCGACTTCTGGTAAAGGCTAGGTTTTTTTATCAGCACCAAAAGTTGCGAACTTTATCGTCGATGTTCTCTACTAAATCTTTTCAGCAAAAATATGACAATATCGCGAAATGATCAAGTATGACACACAGAATGGACCTGTTATCCCCGTTTGAATAAGAACATCTTATTTCAGTAGGCCTTTAAAAGAAAATGTGATGTAACACAGTGGTGATCATGCCCTTTCCCAACTACTTTGGCACGCGATGCAGCCATGAAATTCTAAGTTAATTATTATTTGCAAAATAAAAATTAAGTTTATGAGTTGAACATCAAATATCTTGTCTTTGTAGTGCATTCAATTGAATATGGGTTGAAAATTATTTGCAAATCATTCTATTCCGTTTTTATTTACATCTAACACAATTTCCCAACTCATTTGGAAACGAGGTTTGTAGTCTGTTGTCTTTTAGCATAACTAATATACTGTATATTTTGGTTTCTCTTCACAGATGACGCGTCACCTAAGGAAGTCACCAGGGTATGTTTTGCCTCCTTTTAAACATGTGTGACGTAATGTTGGACGCTATAGTTGGCAAATTTCACATGTGATTTCTCAATATATGCCAGCACTTGCCGCATTTTTGTAGAGTTAGGCAGCTACACCTTATTAGCGGCGTTTGAGTACTCTCAGTGGGGTCCGTGACCTCAATGAATTGGACTTACAAACCCATATACAGAGAAAAACGAGGGTCACCCAGCCCATTGGTGCGTCATCCATATGTCTGTTGAAACAGGATGTGGGAGGGTCGAATGCATCCCGAGGGAGAGGCTTTCTAGTGCGCCTCTCCATGACGCCGCCGCTCCCTCCCCGTAGGGGCAGACATGACAGGTCTTTGGCCCCGCACAAGGTAGGAGGTCTGCGCCTTACATAAGCGCACTTTTAAGACGAATGTGAGCATCAAAGCTCGCCAACGCTTTAATCAGAGCTGTCTGACTTCGATGGTATCCTCTCGGGGATGCAGTGGGGATGATCCCTCACATAGAATGCAGGGATGAGGGGGTGGGCGGGTTTAAGAGTGAGGTAGCGGGTAAATGTGATGTAAAGTTCTGCCTTTCTGAATCCTTTTTCAGTCAACAAACAAACCTTACCGTTGTTGTGTATATGCTTCATTGTTGTTGTAGTTGGCAATGCATTGTGATGAGATTGTGCAATGTAAGTTCTGTGTGTTTAGCAGTACCAGGATGCAAACATGCAGGGCGTGGTGTATGAACTCAACAGCTACATGGAGCAACGCCTGGACACTGGAGGAGACAACAAGCTATTGCTCTATGAGCTCTGCAACATCATTAAAACAGGTACTAAACTGTATCATGGTGATTTTTTATTTTTTTTACAAAAATTATACCAATAATCATCTTGGTATTTAAATATTTGTTTTTATCTCACAAAAATAGTTTTGCAACACAGTAGGATAGATAGATAGATAGATAGATAGATAGATAGATGGATAGATGGATGGATGGATGGATGATAGATGGATAGATAGATAGATAGATAGATAGATAGATAGATAGATAGATAGATAGATAGATAGATAGATAGATAGATAGATAGACAGATAGACAGACAGATAGAGATAGACAGATAGACAGACAGATAGACAGACAGACAGACAGATAGATAGATGGATAGGTCTTTATTTTCATTGCACAAGTACAACGAAACTTTGTTTTCAGCACAAACCTGTTCAAGATTAGACAAACAAACAGTGTACAGGGTTACAGAACAAGAACGCTGATGGGTCGCCATAAGGCGCCCCGTAAAAGATGGGAAAAAAGGTAAACGCTGGGGAAGGATAAGTAAAAAAATACATCCTAGACTGGGCTTCTAAGGGAGCCCAGTCTGGAGTGGGAAAAACATCCATAGCAAAGCACATATAAATGTTACAACATACATCTCGAGATATGGTCATGGTGGTAGGCCGCAGCTCTTCAGGCGCTGACCATCCATTCATCACCCCTACGGGATTTGCGTCGAGGGCATTGGGTTGGGGGGGGTGTATGTGTGGCGTATATTTTTTTGTGGATGTGTGTGTGTGTGTCTGTGTAAGCCCGCAGTGTGTCTCTGTTCCGCGGCTTTGATGTATCATGCAGTCGCTAGTCCAAAGTCAACAACAACAGGTGTGTGTCCATGAGAGACAAGAAGGGAGTTTGTTGTGTCTTCGCTGCAGTGACATTATATAATAATATAATTGGCATGATCAGATAATAATAACGTTTAAAATATGCATTTTGTTTTCTGTCAAAATTAATAGAACGTATGAATTTAGTGAGAAAAAAAAAGTATTTTATTGAAACCCAATTTTTCCAGGCTTTCGCGGGCCACATAAAATGATGTGGCAGGCCAGAACTCAGCACCAGGCCTTGAGTTTGACACCTGTGATATAGATTGATCACTCTGTACAGCTTGTGGGGTCAATGTGCACAATTGAATACCTCAGACAGTAGTACATTTGTAGTTTGGATCGGCATACACCTCCAAAAACATGCACCTGGGTTAGGGTTAGGGTTGATTGGCAACACTAAATTGGCCCTAGTGTGTGATTGTGAGTGTGAATGTTGTCTGTCTATCTGTGTTGGCCCTGTGATGACGCGGCGGCTTGTGCAGAGTGTACTCCGCCTTCCACCCGAATGCAGCTGAGATGGCTCCAGCATCCCCTGCGACCCCGTAAGGATATAACAGTAAAAAATAGATGGATAGATGGATGTTGTTTCTTAATGGGGAAAGACATTTCCCCATTAAGAAGCTAAATCCGGCTAAAATTCAATATTTATATTCTGGACTATTTATATTATAATTATATTATATGAATATAAGCTTCAGAAGGGACAAGCAGTAGAAAATGGATGTATGGATAGATGGATGGATATTAGTATTATATTATTACATGTATCTGTGAACCGTATTTTCCGGACTGTAGAGCACACCAGATTACAAGGCGCACTGCCTATGAATGGTCTATTTTCGATCTTTTTTCATATATAAGGTGCACCGGATTATAGGACGCTTAAAGGAGTCATATTATATATTTTTTTTCTAACACACTTCCTTGTGGCCTAAATGGTGGTTATTTGGTCAAAATGTTGCATAGATTATGTTTTACAGATAATCTTCAAGCCTCTTTCTGACAGTCGCTTCCGAAAGCGCCGTTTTGTGGGCGGTCTTGTTTAGGTGGCTCACCTACGGCAGCGTCTTCTCCCCGTCATATTTGTTGTAGCGGTGTAGCGTGCAAGGACGGTATCTAAAATGTTTGACTGCCATCTACTGGTCACACTTATCATTATACCATGTATGAAAAAAAATTGCTTCAAGGTCAGTAAGCAAAACTGGAATTGTTCTGTACATTAGGCACACCGGGTTATGAGGCGCACTGTTGAGTTTTGGGGAATAAAAAATTATTTTAAGTGCGCCTTATAGTCCGGAAAATACGGTTTATTAATACGCATGTGTGTGTGACTGCATGCGTGCGTGTGTGTGCTTATCTAAATAAGCGAGTACATTTTATGAATACCAATTGGTCTTTGTGTGTTGTTTGATACATATTAAGTAACCTGAGACAGAAATTATTCCAACCAGTTTCACAATGTGTAAGCAATTCTACATCATCCACAATTAACTATTAAAAATATATACATAAAATAATTGTTTAATGGTATATTGTAATTAGTTGTTTTAGTATTAGAAGGATTAAACATTGAATCAACTTGATAGTGTGGATGGCAGTCCAGGATCTAGTGTTTACATCCAAAATTATATTTTATACAAGCATTGTTTGCATGTACAGTGGGGAAAATAAGTATTTGATCCCCTGCTGATTTTGCAAGCATACCCCCTTACAAAGACAAAAGTTGTATGGTAGGTGTATTGTAACAGAGAGAAACCAAATGTAAAGAAAATCATGGAAATTATACTAAATAAAAGTTCTGAATGTATTTGTAGTTTATTGAGGGAAGTGAGTGTTTTATTTTAACCTGCATACATTCTGACCCCCAAAGTTTTTTGGGGGGCCCATGACACACACAAAGGAACAGTTTCATAAGTGGGTAAAGAACACTTTAAAAAATGTTATTTTCCATTCAAACTCACCACCACCAAAGAACTGTCAAATGACCCCTGGCACAAGTCTGGAAGCAAAAGGCATGGTGAGAAAGAGACTTGGAATAAACACAAGATAACAGTCAATAACCCTTTGCTCTGGTACTCAGTGCAAGATCTCACCCTGTGAGGTAACGATGCTTTTGAGAAAGGTGAGGGAACAGGCCAGAATTGCAAGGGAGGAGCTGGTTACTGATCTTAATGGAGTTGGTAGAACAGTCACTAATACTGTAACACACTTTGCTGTAATCGATTGAGACCTGCAATGTCCCCCTTAGACAAGTCTTGGGAGGATATAATGTGTTCAGATTAGACAAAAATCATCTCCTTGGCATCAACTTGACTGAGCGTTGGGAGGCAGAGAAACGCTGAGTATGACCCCAACAATAACATCCCTACAGTCAAACATGGAGGTGGAAACATTCTGTATTTGGGTTGTCTCTCTGACTAAACTCCTCTGAAGATAATTGCAACCCTGGTGACCAACTACAAGAAACCTCAGTGCTTGCCAACTAGGGTTTTTCCAAGTGCTGAGCTAGTAGGTTTTTGCATTGGGATCATGTACAAACCCTGTTTCCATATGAGTTGGGAAATTGTGTTAAATGTAAATATAAACGGAATACAATGATTTGCAAATCCTTTTCAACCCATATTCAGTTGAATGCACTACAAAGACAAGATATTTGATGTTCAAACTCATAAACTTTATTTTTTTTTGCAAATAATTATTAACTTAAAATTTCATGGCTGCAACATGTGCCAAAGTAGTTGGGAAAGGGCATGTTCACCACTGTTACATCACCTTTTCTTTTAACAACACTCAATAAACGTTTGGCAACTGAGGAAACTAATTGTTAAAGCTTTGAAAGTGGAATTCGGTTGGTAGAGTGGCCGTGCCAGCAACTTGAGGGTTGCAGGTTCGATTCCCGCTTCCGCCATCCTAGTCACGGCTGTTGTGTCCTTGGGCAAGACACTTTACCCACGTGCTCCCAGTGCCACCCACACTGGTTTAAACGTAACTTAGATATTGGGTTTCACTATGTAAAGCGCTTTGAGTCACTAGAGAAAAGCGCTATATAAATATAATTCACACTAATTCACAATTCTTTCCCATTCTTGTTTTATGTTGAGCTTTAGTCCTCCAACAGTCCGGGGTCTCCGCTGTCGTATTTTACGCTTCATAATGCGCCACACATTTTCCATGGGAGACAGGTCTGGACTGCAGGCGGGCCAGGAAAGTACCCGCACTCTTTTACTACGAAACCACGCTGTTGTCACACGTGGCTTGGCATTGTCTTGCTGAAATAAGCAGGGGCGTCCATGAAAAAGACGGCGCTTAGATGGCAGCATATGTTGTTCCAAAACCTGTATGTACCATTCAGCATTAATGGTACCTTCACAGATGTGTAAGATACCCATTTTTGCTTCCTCTGTTTGCCACATCCACGACTTGGAGTTTATCAGTTATGGCACCCCCCATAACATCACAGATGCTGGCTTTTCAACTTTGCGCCTATTACAATCCGGATTGTTATTTTCCTCTTTGTTACGGAGGACACCACGTCCACAGTTTCCAAATATAATTTGAAATGTGGACTCGTCAGACCACAGAACACTTTTCCACTTTGCATCAGTCCATCTTAAATGAGGCCCAGCAAAGCCAGCGGCGTTCCTTGGTGTTGTTGATAAATGGGTTTTGCTTTGCATAACAGAGTTTTAACTTGCACTTACAGATGTAGCAACCAACTGTAGTTACTGACATTGGTTTTATGAAGTGTTCCTGAGCCTATGTGGTGATATCCTTTACACACTAATGTCGTTTTTTGATGCAGTACCGCCTGAGGGATCAAAGGTCCATAATATCATCGCTTATGTGCAGTGATTTCTCCAGATTCTCTGAACCTTTTGATGATTTTACGGACCGTAGCTGGTAAAATCCCCAAATTCCTTGCAATAACTCGTTGAGAAATGTTGTTGTAAAACTGTTCGACAATTTGCTTACAAATTGGTGACCCTCGCCCCATCCTTGTTTGTGAAATACTTAGTATTTCATGGAAGCTGCTTTTATACCCAATCATGGCACCCACCTGTTCACAATTAGCCTGCACACACTGTGGGATGTTCCAAATAAGTGTTTGATGAGCATTTCTGAACTTTATCGGTATTTATTGCCACCTTTCCCCACTTCTTTGTCACGTGTTGCTGGCATCAAATTCTAAAGTTAATGATTATTTGCACAAAAAAAAAATGTTTATCAGTTTGAACATCAAATATGTTGTCTTTGTAGCATATTCAACTGAATATGGGTTGAAAATGATTTGCAAATCATAGTATTTCGTTTATATTTACATCTAACACAATTTCCCAACTCATATGGAAACGGCGTTTGTAATTATTCTCCTCAATCAAATACTAATTTTTGTCAAACCTTCATTTTAAACATGCTGTCACCCTTGCTTACATTAAACCTAGCATATAAACTGTAGACGGTTTCACATATTTAGAACGGGATAAACTTACACAATGAGCAGGAAATCAAATACTTAGTTACCCCACTGTTTTCTGTTTTATTTCCACTTTCCTAACTTGATCTCCTCTGTCTTCTTCTTGTTTCCGCAGCAACAAAAGCTGATGGATTTGCACTTTACTTTTTGGGAGAATGCAACAATGTTAGTGTTAATAGCATTTGAATTTGACACATTTTCTTAACAAGCCTAATTGAGTGTTTGACACATCCGTCTCACTTTCCTTTCCTTTCCCATGCTTCCACACAGACATTATGTTTGTTCACCCCAACGATGGCCAGGGTGGTCCCCCAAGCCTCATCCCCTCGGGCCCCATTACATTTGGAACAACCATTGCAGCTCATGTCGCCAAGACTCGCAAAAACACTTTTAGTAGAAGACATCATTGGGGTAAGGTTGTTTTCTGTAAAGTCCATGTTGAATAAGTCACGGCCCGGACCAATGGGCTTTTTGACAATTTAGTAAGAACATGTTCAAAAAGTGGTTGTATTGCGTTGAAACTGGACAACAAGTTGCATCGTTGCGTCATATTTTTCTCTATTTCACAAATTCAAGCATGACATTCTGCATAATTCATCAAGATTTCTGGACCTTACCTTGCTTATTTTTTGAATACGTTCCAGGACGAGCGCTTCCCAGACGGCACAGGGCAGGACTCAGGGATCCGCGTTCATTCTGTCTTGTGCCTCCCCATCCTTACTGCCATCGGGGACCTCATTGCCATCCTGGAGCTGCAACGGCAGTTGGGCAAAGAGCCCTTCAACCTCAGCCACCAGGAGGTCAGTTCCACCACAAACAAAACACACAATTAGTGTGCTGGGGAAATGCCTGTTTTCCACCTTATTCCGGAATTCAGGCAAATGTATTTCTTACATTCTAGGTTTTTCTATATAAAAATAAATAATTCCGATAACACAACACACATGTATATATGTAATTTATATGAAACAACACTGGCACACATTTCAAGTCAGTCATCTCTACACACAAATTTAACTAATGTGACAAATCGCAAGCACATCTTTAAAGTCAATGGTCCCTTTAGGGCAGTGGTTCTCAACCTTTTTCAGTGATGTACCCCCTGTGAACTTTTTTTTACTTCAAGTACCCCCTAATCAGAGCAAAGCCTTTTTGGTTAAAAAAACCCGATAAAGAAGTAAAATACAGCTCTATGTCATCGGTTTCTGATTTATTAAATTGTATAACAATGCAAAATATTGCTCATTTGTAGTGGTCTTTCTTGCCTTCTTTGGGGATCGTAATGGGGATCCATCTGGATTCATGAATTTAATTCTAAACATTTCTTCACAAAAATAGAAATCTTTAACATCAATATTTATGGAACATGTCCACAAAAAAATCTAGCTGTCAACACTGAATATTGCATTAATGCAGTTTATGAACTTACATTAATATTTTGTTGAAGTATTATTCAATAAATATATTTATAAAGGAGTTGTTGCTATTTTTAGAATATTTAAAAAAGAAATCTCAAGTACCCCTTGGCATACCTTCATGTCCCCCTAGGGGTACGTGTACCCCCATTTGAGAACCACTGCTTTAGGGATTTTTTTTCTTGAACAACTGTGCCCATAAAAATAGAAAACATGACCCATTTGCACTACAATACAAATGACAAAAGTTAAACTCCATAAAGTTAAAATAAAGAGAATAATAGGACATTCATTAAGTAGTGTGTTCTCTAAAGACTTGGGACATGGGTGTCAAACTCGTTTTTGTAAAGGGGGGGCCACGTCGCATTTATGGTTGCGCTCTAACGGCCCCTTGTGAGAGCAAATAATTTACGAATTTGCCCTTGCATTTTGATTATTATATATATTCTTTACAAGCACTGTCAAAAAAAATCTGTAGCATTTACAATAAAAAAAACTGGCAACTCAGTCAACAGTAAAATTAAAAAACATTTAACGGTAAATGGAAAAAACAGTACCATTGTTTTTTTTACAGGAAAAAACTGGCAGCTTTGTCGTCAGAATTTAATTCTGATATCTACAGTGGTTTTTGCAACGTCTTACTGTAAATGGAAAAAGGGCACCGCTGTTTTTAAAAAAATAATCTTGCAACAGAGCTGCCAGTTTTTTACCGTCAAAGAAAATGTGCTACCATTTTTCCGTGTACAGCAATACATGGTAACAACAACAAGCGTAGATTTTACAATAAAAAACAGCTCTGTTGACAGAATTTTCCATTAAACAAACAGCAGTAGAGTTATTTTCAATGCAGAGTACCGTATTTTTCAAAGTATAAGTGCATAATAAAGAAGTAAAAAAACATATATAAGTCGAACTGTCGTATAAGTCACATTTTTGGGGGAAATGTATTTGATAAAACCCAACACCAAGAATAGACATTTGAAAGGCAATTTAAAAAAGGTTGGGAAGGTTTGCCAGACCGACATGTGTGTCAAATTTGGTGAGTTTTGAAGCCTGTTAAGGGAGTCAAATTACAGCGCATAAGTGCGGAATAATAATAATAATAAAGAAAGAAAGAATAAAACCTTACAAATTCAATAGGTCCTTTGGTTATGCAGGCCCTAATAAATAAAGAATAGTGAACAACAGGCTGAATAAGTGTACGTTATATGATGCATAAATAACCAACTGAGAAGGTGCCTGGTATGTTAACTTAACATATTATGGTAAGAGTCATTCAAATAACTATAACAAATAAAACATGCTATACGTTTACCAAACAATCTGTCACTCCTAATCAATAAATCCGATGAAATCTTATACGTCTAGTCTCTTACGCGAATAAGCTAAATAATATCATTTGATATTTTACGATAATGTGTTAATAATTTCATACACAAGTCGTAACCCCGGCCAAACTATGAAAAAAAATTGCAACTTATAGCCCGAAAAATACAGTATTATGCTGTAAAAGAAAACGTACATTTTTGCCTTAAAATCTATTGTCAATTTTACATTGTACCATTTGTTGGATAACTTGCTTTGAAAATATAGGTCATGTAGGTCATTATACATAAGTCATTCTTACAGTATTTGTTTTTACTGTAACCCAAAAATTGTTGAGAAACTATGACAATACGTTGCAATATTAGAAAATATTTAAGTTGAAAAAATACGCAATTTCATTCAGTATATATCTTAGGTAAGATAAGGTACTTTATTGACGCATTTTATTTTTAAGCTTTTGCGGGCTATATAAAATGATGCAGCATGCCAGATCTGGCCCCCGGGCCTAAAATTTGACACTTGTGACTTAGGGCGTGATCTACTAAGATCCAAATAACATGTTCTTAACAGCATGTGCAAACTATGAAATTGTGTGTACTTTTAGTGGCCGTGTTGCTTGTGATCTATTAAGACTGTGTGTACAATTGATAACAACTGCAAAAGTGGTGCAGATCACCCTATTTAAATTAGTATTTTGCGTGTACTACCGGCATTGCGTGTCCATGGGAACACTAATATCCCTTTACATTCATGTTGTTATGTTCTCATACTTTTGAGGTTTTTCAATGTTAAAATGTTAATGTTAACAAGCAGCACACATCTATATACTGTAACACCTTTTCTGCAATATATAATCGAAATCTCGACATCAGAAACAATTTTTAGCTCGATTGCGTATGCAATACAACAAGGTGGTGGACTATCACAACATAGCAGCACATTTATGCTTTTGGAATTGTACAAACGCAAGGTTCTTTTAATAGAGTACATATATTATAATAAGGAATTTTCAAAATGAAAAAACAAATGCCATTTAAAAAAACACCAGCAGACACCAAAACGCATCAATTAAATTTATTTTAATCAACCCCTTAAGTCATCCAGCAGCTATAAATTATAAAATGATATTGTTGCTTGGTCCAGTGGTTCTCAAACTTTTTTCAGCGATGTACCCCCTGTGAACATTTTCTTTAATTCAAGTACCCCCTAATCAGAGCAAAGCATTTTTGCCTGAAAAAAAAGAGATAAAGAAGTAAAATACAGCACTGTGTCACTAGTTTCTGATTTATTAAATTGTATAACAGTGCAAAATATTGCTCATTTGTAGAGGTATTTCTTGAACTATTTGGAAAAAAAGATATAAAAATAACTAAAAACTTGTTGAAAAATACACAAGTGATTCATAGAAGTAATCATCAACTTAAAGTGCCCTCTATGGGGATTGTAATAGAGATCCATCTGGATTCATGAACTTAATTCTAAACATTTTTTCACAAAACAAGAAATCTTTAACATCAATATTTGTGGAACATGTCCACAAAACATCTAGCTGTCAACACAGAATATTGAATTGTTGCATTTCTTTTCACAGTTTATGAATTTACATTCATATTTTGTTGAAGTATTATTCAATAAATATATTTATGAAGGATTTTTTAATTGTTGATATTTTTAGAATATTTTTTAAAAATCTCACGTACCACTTGGCATACTTTCAAGTACCCCCAGGGGTACGCGTACCCCCATTTGATAACCACTGGCTTAGACAATATGTCAAATATTTGAGTTTATGACTGTCCATTTATAGTGACAGGCACACGTAGGACAAAGGATTCTCTGTCCATCAGCGCGATATAATTCCTTTCTCACAGCCGTGTGTGTAACTGTCAGTTTGCAAATAAATTTCAGATGTGCTAAATAAATACAAAAAATATAGTGTGCCCCCAGAACAGTTTTAGACCTATGTCCCTGCTGAATAATTACATATGCATCGTCCCCTCCCAGTATTGTTGGCGTTCTGATAATCAGCATATATTCTGCCTATGTATAAAGACATACATGCTAAAAGGATTGCGCTCCTTATTTTGATCACTTAAAACAGTGATCCCCAACCTTTGTGTATCCGCGGACCGGTCAACGCTTAATAATTTGTCCCGCGGCCCGGGGGGGTGTCCTTTTTTTTCTTTTTTCTTCTTTGTCATGAAAAAGGGATATTTTTGTCATCAAAAAGGGAGTTTTTTGTGGTTGGTGCACTATTTGTAAGTGTATATTGTGTTTTTTATGTTGATTTAATTAAAAAATATATATATTTTTTTATTTATTTCTTATTTTTTTTATTTTTTTTTAATAAAAAATTCTTCTGCGGCCCGGTACCAATCGGACCACGGCCCGGTGGTTGGGGACCACTGACTTAAAAGACACAATCCTCTGCCTACGACCTTAGTTGATCATTTTTGTGTGTGCATTCAACTTTGTACATGTTTTAATACACACACACCTTTGGTACATCAGGCCCATTTTGTCATTTTTGGACTATAGAGCTCACCTTAACCTCAGCTGTGTCAACTCAATTGTTGGACAAATAAATTGTTTATATATAAAGGCCACACAACCGTGGGTATACACATTAAATCATGTAATATTGACACTGGCGCTTGTGTTTGTTCGCAAATTTAACAAGATACAGTGCCTGTAACACGGCATACAACAACCTATCGGAGAGGTCATTGAGCGTTGTCTTCGTCCTGCTCCTCTGCACTGAAACCACTGAAGTTGGCTTCTTCAGTGTCGGAGGCAGGTCGCCGCTGGGCTTTTGCCGTCTTCTTGAACGTGCGGTGGTCCGAGCTCTCAGGGCCCGTTGGAGGTGATAGATATCCGTTCTGTGGGGCGCTTTCCTTTTCGATGGCAGGGTCAATTGCCTCCATCTTTGGGTTGCACCATTTACATTGTGTCGTGTATAAGCCATGATGAGGGTGAGTCCATAATGAGTTAAGTGTCTGACAGATTAGTTATGTGAGTGTGTTTGATTTAATTTTATTGGTCCACTGTGACCAGTTCTGCAATTTCATTGGCCTGATGTGACGAGGCAAAATTTATTGGCGGAATGTGAAGCTTAAGGTCCCCGGAAAAAAATCCATAAATTGTATGCATTGTATAGGCTACAGATACGCGGATAGGCAATTATATCATCCGCACCCGCATCACTAAAGTCGTCATCCACCCGCCATCCACCCAAACCAACATTTTATCAGAACCGCGATCACCCGCCCGTTGTTATATAAGAACCGCAACCGCCCGCCACCCACCCGTTGTTATATATCCGGAGTCGGCCACCTTTACCACTAAAAGAGCTAGTTTGACCCCTGTCACAAAGTAAGGAAGGCAATGGGAGCCGCTAACGTTCTCGCGAATACCCGATGGTGCTCATCCAGATAAAGAGAATAAGGGCATGCTGTGAATCCATTGCCTTTGACGCCTTCTACATCATATACAAACCGTTTGCCAATCCAGCAACGTGCTGTATGCAGCTTCCGCAAACACACGTACAAGATTGAAAGGCATACTGGGTGATACAGAGTACACTGATGGTTGTGATATAAACAATTTTAACACTCTTACTAATATGCGCCACGCTGTGAAGCCACACCAAACAAGAATGACAAACACATTTCGGGAGAACATCCTCACAGTAACACAACATAAACGCAACACAACAAATACCCAGAATCCTTTGCATCCATGACAATTCCTGAATATATTTTACACCCCTGCGCCCCCCGACCCCGCCCACCTTACCGATGCACGGGCTGGTGGGGGGGTGGCAGGGTTTGATGCTCGCGGGGTGTATAATATAGTCAGGATGTGTCATGGATGCAAAGGATTCTGGGTATTTGATGTGTTGCGTTTATGTTGTGTTACTGTGCGGATGTTCTCCCGAAATGTGTTTGTCATTCTTGTTTGGTGTGGCTTCGCAGCATGGCGCATATTAGTAAGAGTGTTAAAATAGTTTATATCACAACCATTAGTGTACTCTGTATCACCCAGTATGGCTTGCAGTCGCGTGCTTGTGTCTGCGGAAGCCACACACAACATATTGCTGGACTGGCGTTGTAGAAGGCGTCAAAGGTAAAGGCTTCATAACACGCCCTAATACTTATTATCTGGGTGACTGCCGGCAAACATTCTTGAGTTCGTTTACGTCTTCTTTGCTATGTGAAAACGGGTCTAAAATGGCTCTTTGAACGGTAAAGGTTACCGGTCCCTGAACCATGTATCTCAAATATTTCCAAATGGTTCATCCGCCACCCGCCCGAATCTATTTAAAATCTATTTTTTCGTGATGTCACCCGCCCGACCCGCGGTTTATCCACGGACTCCGTGGATGAGACCGCAAACCGCGCATCTCTAGTATAGGCCGCAGAGTGCAAAATTCGGGAAAAAGTTACCCTTGTAGTCTGGAAAATATGGTAAATAAGGAATTAACAAGTTAGTTCTTACAGAAGATAGCCGACAAAAATTAATAACACACCCATTGCTATTGTTGGTATTAAGAAATGTCTTAAAGTTTCTTAAAGTTTTTTTCTATGTAAGCCCAACATTACTTTTTTTACAGTAGTTGCAGCATTTTTACCAGTACATGCAATGACTGAATTATTTGTCATAATGTGATTGAACAACAAATGCAAAAAATTATCATTAAAAAGCTTGCAACATGTTTTGAAATGTTAAAACGCTTTTATTTATTTCAGGTTGCAACAGCTAACCTAGCGTGGGCGTCCGTTGCCATTCATCAAGTGCAGGTGAGCAAATGTCCACAGAGACCCATGCACACACTCTGGCAAGTACACTCGGATGTACTGTACCTGAACGAATACCTGTTTTGGAACAAGATCAATTCTGATTGGCCCCACTTTATTCTGATGTTAGTGCCTTTGTTTGTTCTGGTTCTGCACTGCTGTTTTTAATGGGGAAATCCACTGTGTCCAAGAACAGGGTTGCGACCGGGCCCTGTCCAATCAACTAAGCCATAGTTTCAACAAACAGGTCTCAGAGGACGTCATTACGGCCGAGCATTGTTTTTATACGAACCCATAGCATAACACCTCAGAGAAGCGTTGTCCCACTGCAGGAAGGGCCACGGTGGACCTCTACATAGCACTGCAGAACACTGCACTCCTGGGCTGGCTGCTTGCTGCAAAACACAGTCACTGTAGACAGACAACTTGGCATGTTTACAGTACAACCAGGACGCTGCATGTGTGGTGTGGGAAATGTGTGATTTCACGTGTAGCCTGACCTACTTCTTTCTTCTTGCTCTAGGTGTGCCGAGGCCTCGCCAAGCAGACCGAGCTAAATGACTTCCTACTAGATGTGTCAAAGTAAGAGCCTACTTGTTGTCAGACTGGTCAAAAGTGCTGTGTATTGTCCAACGTGTGAGAATCAGAATGAAAATAAATTAATGTAATCGTTGCATTTTCAGACTAATTAAATCCATCATCAGAGCTTCCCTCTCAATGTATAATGTATTATTTTTCTCACAGAACATACTTTGATAACATTGTGGCAATAGATTCTCTACTTGAACATATTATGGTAAGTGCGCTTCTACAAATTTGTTTCTCTTCCTTGTTCTGTTTAGTCCAGGGGTGTCAAATGTACGGCCCGCAGGCCGGATCAGCCCACAAACATATTTTTATCCTGCCCGTAAGATAAGAAGTATAAAAATTTGCTGAAATTATTGAATTAATGAAATTGCTGTTCTAAATGTGTCCACTGGATGTCACCAGAGCAATTTGTAGTATCCCCTGCTGCAAGAGCGCACATGACTTCAGAGGGGGCGGAGCTATGTGCCCTGTTAAGATAGAGGACTGGGCGCACATAAATATGCTGAAATAATATATATCTAATCCTAACTTCATGTGTGATAAATAAAATTAAGTTTTGTTTTAGATGATGCTACAGATGTGCAGAATAAACCACATGATGTTGGTACATCAGTTACATTAACAACATCTTGTAATTTTATTTTGATATTACAATTTATTCCATCTTCTGATAGATTAAAAATGAACACCACTGGGAGCATTTTAAAACTTTGCCAGACTCAATTCCACCTATTTGACTGATAAATAGTATGACATCATTAATTAAAGGCCTACTGAAATTAGATTTTCTTATTTAAACGGGGATAGCAGGTCCATTGTATGTGTCATACTTGATCATTTCGCGATATTGCCATATTTTTGCTGAAAGGATTTAGTAGAGAACATCGACGATAAATTTCGCAACTTTTGGTGCTGATAAAAAAGCCTTGCCTTTACCGGAAGTCGCAGACGATGACGTCACAAGGGTGAGGGCTCCTCATGTCCTCACATTGTTTATAATGGGAGCCTCCAACAAAAAGAGCTATTCGGCCCGAGAAAATGACAATTTCCCCATTAATTTGAGCAAGGATGGAAGATTCGTGGATGATGATATTGATAGCGAAGGACTAGAAAAAATAAATAAATAAAAAGCGACGGCTCCAGGCGGCGGCAGTGTGAGCGTTTCAGATGTAATTAGACACATTTACTAGGATAATTCTGGAAGATCCCTTATCTGCTTATTGTTTTAATAGTGTTTTAGTGAGATTGTAAAGACACACCTCGAGGTCGGATGGCTGTGGTGAACACGCAGTGTCTCAGAGAGAAGCCGAGGAGCCAAGCTCACAGCTGCCTTTTAAACAGCAGGACAAATAATCAATGATGTCTCCGGTAAGATATAAATCACAATTTTCATATCCAAAAACATGCTGGTTGACGTAGAGAAACATGTTCGCTTGACCGCTCTGTGTTAAAAACAAAGAAACACCGGCTGTGTCTCGGTGCTAAAGACAGCTGCAATACACCACTTTCCACCAACAGCATTGTTCTTTATAGTTTCCATTATTAATTGAACAAATTGCAAAAGATTCAGCAACACAGATCATTTATATATAAATTATCAGACTGCGTGGTCGGTAGTAGTGGGTTTGAGTAGGCCTTTAAGAAAGCATAAAACACGACAAATAAAGATATACTGTTTGTATTATTAACTGCAACATTTAAGTGTACAAAAATAAAAACAATCTATGATTTTTACTTTTTAGATTAAGCTTGTTCTATTTATGGACAAGGAAAACAATCTGAAGTTGTCTTATTTTTTAAGGCATGATTTTACCAGTCCGGAGCCACTTAGCAATAGATTTTCCTCCTTGTGGCCCCTGAGCTAAAATGAGTATGACACCCCTGATTTAGTCCGGGGTCAAAGATGCACGTATAACTTCTGTTAAAGTATATTACTACATATCAGGGCTAATCAACTGGGGGCCCAGAGCCCAAATCCTGCACGGGAATGACTCCATACCGGCCTCCGAGTTGAGTTCAAAACTTAGGCAGACAAACATTTGTGCAACAAATTGTTAAAAAGTTAAAGTTAAAGTACCGATGATTGTCAAGACTGCAGAGCTCCTGTTGTATAGAAGAACGTTGACCATTGTAAACACGTTTGCAGATCCTTGCATTGGCAATTTAAACAAAGTGGGGACAAATATTTGGTTTATATCACTGGGGTATTCCTCACGGCACCCCTTTAAGTCCTCTCCTTTTTGTCAGTTATTTTTCATAATGTGATTCATGTAACTAAGGGGTAGCTGTTGCTTGATTACTTTCAGATACAGTCAGTCATCATTTCTTCAATGTCTTTAGTTATTCTAGTTGTGTTCCTCAAGGCTACATTTCAGGTCCTCTCTTTTTTAACATTTGGGCTATTTAACTAGTGGTCCTCAAGTTCAGTTAAAAAAACTTGTGAGACACTCACATTTTTGCAGTAGATTCTTAAAAAAACACTAGAGTACTCTCATAGAGATGATTTTTCCATCCATCCATTTTCTACCTCTCATTCCCTTTGGGGTCGTGGGGGGCGCTGGTGCCTATCTCAGCTCCAATCGGGCGGAAGGCAGTGTACACCCTGGACAAGTCACCACTTCATCGCAGGGCCGAGATGATTTTTGACTAGCTTATTCACAGAAGTTCAATAAAAGCAGTAGAGTCCTTTTGAAATTATGACAAAATAAATGTTCACTGTTGTGGACCTTGGTTCTCCGGAATATACAAAATAAGGCCTAATAGTGGAGAGAGAAGTCCGGGCCTCCGATCCTTAGCTTTTTGGAAAAATGCTGTACCTTTTTACTGTCCTTCATTTTTTCCCCACAAGAAATATTAAAAAATAAAAACACAGTGAAACCTTGGTTGTTAGTAATCAATTCCCAAAAAGTCTTGGAAAAAAACTGGATTTACATGAAAATGCGCGACAGAAGTTGACTAATTCTGCTGCCTGCTGGTTTGTTTCACCTTTGAAGTTCTGCAAGTGTTTCTGATTTAATCACATGTACGTGTTTGACATATATCACCTTTAACTAGAGTATTATGTCTTTGCAGATATATGCAAAAAACCTGGTGAATGCCGACAGGTGTGCACTCTTCCAGGTCGATCAAAACAACAAAGAACTGTATTCGGACCTGTTTGATATTGGCGAAGAGAAAGAAGGCAGGCCGGTCTTTAGGAAAACCAAAGAAATTAGGTGTGTAACATCCAATTGTCCCCTTACTGCCTTCAGCTAAAATTTGCATAACTTCTTAAAAGTTCTCAGTTTCATTTACCAATAATTGATGCTGATAATGTGCTCTGCACTTGAGATGCTAAATATAAATTTGTTGGAGTTGTTGTGTTTGAATATCAACCCTAGAATGGATTGGAATCTTGAGTGACTGTTTCCTGTGTCCCTGCAGGTTTTCTATAGAGAAAGGAATAGCTGGCCAAGTGGCTCGTACAGGGGAGGTCTTAAATATCCCAGATGCCTATGCAGACCCACGGTTCAACCGGTAAACACAATTTGTAGTGACTTGACTTAATTTAGGCAAACAGCTCACCTTTGTAACGCACCGTTAAGTCAAAAACTTAACCGATTTCATCTGATTTGGCAGAGAGGTGGACCTCAAAACCGGCTACACCACGCGAAACATCCTGTGCATGCCCATCGTGAGCAGGGGGACTGTTATTGGTGTGGTGCAGATGGTGAACAAGTTAAGCGGAAGTGCCTTCACTAAAACGGATGAGAACAACTTTAAGATGTTTGCTGTCTTTTGTGCCCTGGCCTTACACTGTGCAAATGTAAGTCAACTATAACTACACTCAAATACAATGGCCATTTTGTACAAAAAAATACATATGCAAGTTTTCATTGCTTTTTAAAAACATTAAATTCATTGCTGTTATATTGCCATTTGAAAAGTTCCTTGAGATACCCAATATGGACAAAAGTATTGGGACACTTGGCTATGACACAACAGGTGGAAAAACTGTTTTTGATGTGAGAAAATGTTTGTGTTTACCGTATTTTCCCGACGGTAAGGCGCACTAAAAATTTTATTTTTTCTCAAAACTCGACAGTGCGCATAATGTACAGAATAATTCTGGTTTTGCTTACCGACCTCGAAGCAATTTCATTTGGTACATGGTGTAATGATAAGTGTGACCCGTAAATGGCAGTCAAACATAAGAGATATGTGCAGACTGCAATATGACTCAAGTAAAAAACACCAACGTTTTTTACGTTCCATTGAAAATGTAGAACATTACATACGGCGCTCCAAAAATCTATCAAAATGTTTTAGTACGACTTTGGTAAGCTATGAAGCCGCACCGCTTGACGGATTGTAATGTACTTCAACATATGAGTATTATTATGGGGTGTGTATAAGGTATTACATATTATCTGCCATTTTGTTTCGAAATGTTATTCAAAAGCAACTTTTCTTACTTTCTTGTAACTGCTGATTTGCATTTGGGATCTGCATAAATCCTGAAAAATTGCACGCGTCCGCCTTTGTAGTCCGTGGAAAAACCGTAGTCGATAATCTTCTTTTTGTCTATCTTCTTGTTATGTGACATTCATCATCCGCTGTTGCCATTTCTAATATAAATTAGTGTAAAGTTCTTACTTATATCTGTCAGTAAACTCGCCATGAAAGCGCTTAACCATACCGGTGTAGTGAGTTTACATTATTCACCCAAGGAACTATAGTTATTAGACAGTTCCGGTCGGACGTTTTTTTCATAGGGCACATTTGTGGCATGATTGACATTTTCATATGAGGAGATGCTGCTCTGTTATTGATTTAAGTAAAGTCTGAATGTCATTAAAACAGTTAGTTCCATCTTTCGACACTTCTTCCACTCCCGTCCTTCCACGCTACACCCCTACAAACTAATATGGCGAGGAGAAGAAGCTGCTGAAGTTGAGCTACGTAAATAAGACCGCATATAGAAGCGACTGTCAGAAAGCGGCTTGAAGATTATCTGTAAAACATAATCTATGCAACATTTTGAAAAAAGATAAAAAATAGACCATTCATCCGCAGTGCCACCTTATAATCCAGTGCGCCATATGGTCCGGAAAATACGGTATATTGCACTTTTGGACCATGATTGAATACCTTGTTTTAAGAAATGTGTCTTGATACCCTTTTACATACAGTGTAGGTTGGATTTGTCTTCAAGTTCCTGCATTTAAAAAAAAAGGGCAATTCCATCAAATTGGTGACATTTTATGTTGAATCTGTCTTAAAATAAAACTAAATGTCTGCCTTTTTCCAACACTAAATATGATAATACACATATTGGTTGGACTACTAAAAATGGGCATTGGCCCATTTTGGAAACCTTTATTTGTTTATTTTTTGACAAGGTTCCGAAGCCGAAGTTGCTGATATAGTGACGCACGCCGATAATATAATTGTAATGTGGGACTTTAATATCCATATGAATACCCCATCGAACTCACCGTGCATAGCGCTCCAGACTATAATTGATAGCTGTGGTCTTACACAAATAATAAATGAACCCACGCACCGCAACGGTAATACAAAAGACCTAGTGCTTGTCAGGGGTATCACCGTTTCCACAGTTATGATACTCCCGTGTATTGAATTGAATTGAAGTGAATTTATATAGCGCTTTTCTCTAGTGACTCAAAGCGCTTTACATAGTGAAACCCAATATCTAAGTGTACTAAAGTAATGTCAGATCATTACCTTATAAAATTCAAGGTTCAGACTCATGTTTGTCAAACTAATAATAATAATAACTGCTATAGCAGCCGCAACATTAATGCTGCCACAACGACAACTCTTGCTGGCCTACTGCCCTCGGTAATGGCACCATTCCCAAAGTATGTGGGTTCTATTGATAACCTCACTAACAACTTTAACGACGCCCTGCGCGAAACCATTGATAGTATAGCACCGCTGAAGTTAAAAAAGGCTCCAAAAAGGCATACCCCACGGTTTCCAGAAGAAGCTAGAGCTCATAAATTATTATGTAGAAAGCTGGAACGCTAATTGCGCATAACCAAACTTGAGGTGCACCATCAAGCATGGAGTGATAGTTTAATAACTTATAAACGCATGCTTACCTTAGCTAAAGCTAAATATTACTCAAATCTCATCCACCTTAATAAAAACAATCCTACATTTTTGTTTAGTACGGTCGCATCGCTAACCCAACAAAAGTCTCCTTCCTGTAGCTCCACCCACTCAGCAGATGACTTTATGCAATTCTTTAATAAAAAAATTGAAGTCATTAGACAGGAGAGTAAAGACAATGTGTCCCAGCTACAACTGGGTTCTATTAACACAGATATGGTAATATATACGGCGGATACTGCCCTCCAAAATAGTTTCTCTCGTTTTGAGGAAATAACAATAGAAAAGTTGTTTGGACGTGTAAATGGAATAAAACAAGCAACATGTTTACTTGACCCACTTCCTGGGAAACTTACCAAGGAGCTCTTTGTATTATTAGGTCCATCAGTGCTAAATATTTTAAACTTATCAATTTCCTCTGGCACTGTTCCCCTAGCATTCACAAAATCGGTTATTCTTCCCCTCCTTAAAAGACCTAACCTTGATCCTGACCTCATGGTAAACATCCATTGCTTTTGGTTCCCCTAGAGGGGGGGGGGGGTGTTGCCCACATATGTGGTCCTCCCCAATGTTTCTCATAGTCATCATTGTCACCGACGTCCCACTGGGTGAGTTTTCCTTGCCCTTATGTGGGCTCTACCGAGGATGTCGTTGTGGTTTGTGTTGTGGTTTGTACAGCCCTTTGAGACACTAGTGATTTAGGGCTATATAAATAATCATTGATTGAAAGTAACAGGAGTGGGGTTTAACTGCATGCCATATATACTAATAATCACACTACATTGATTGAACAAAAATAACATTTGAAGAAAGTAAACATAAATAATTATTAAGATATTAAGATAGCCAATACGTAACAAAAAATGTAAAGAAAATCTGAAAGATAAGGAAGCTGGGATGGGGAGCATATGCTTTTTTTCCGGTGTTAAACATAGTTTAAATGCATCATTTAAATTATTTATACATTTCTATGCAAATCAATGTTCAGGACACTTTCTTAATAAAAATAATATTTTACAAAGACCATCATGTCCTGGGTTTGGAACTGTTACTGATTTAGTGGAATAGGCACTTATACTGAACATACAACATGTATTATTGTCATGCTTTCATCTTTACTCAATTATTTTTTCTGTGTCTTTGTGTAGATGTACCACCGAATTCGTCACTCTGAATGCATTTACAGAGTGACAATGGAAAAACTGTCTTACCACAGCATCTGCACCTCAGAAGAATGGAAAACGCTCACTCAGCTCAACCTTCCCACTCCCATTTATAAAGAGATCGAAATGTAAGTGACCGTCCTCGAATGCCTTATAGGCTGCAACTAATGAGACCTGTAGAAAAAGCTCGGCCCTGTGGTGAACAGTGCTCTCGAAAAATATTCTGACACTTAAGGTGTTAGGGCTGTCAAATGATTAAAAGTTTTCATTGTGAATACTCGCGCGATATCTGTAATTAATTTGTAATTAATCGTGATTAATCACAGATTGAATTTTTTTTTATCTTGAAGGGTCCCCCGCCTTCCGCCCGAATGCAGCTAAGATAGGCTCCAGCACCCCCCGCAATTCCAAAAGGGACAAGCGGTAGAAAATAGATGGATGGATGGACCTTAGTTAGATCATTTGCAAGTATTTAATACTATCAATATGGGACTGGACAATTAGTTTTCTTTATGCAAATGTGTGATTATTTTATTTTTGTAATTGCTTTTTTTTGTTTGTTTGTTTTTGTTCTTAAAGACAATTCTTTGAGGATTTTAAAATTGGCTGACGTCAGCATTTTTTTTTTTTTTTCTCGTGCTTCTTGCTATTTTCCCAATTTTTGCAGATGTTTTTTATGTGGGACAATGACAAAGGAGTAACGGGCCAAAGTTTGCCCCTGTGCCGTACTTTGAGCACCCTGCTGTAGAAGTTGTCTATGGCTACTATAGTCCTAGCGCTGTACTATATTTGTCCATCCTTTTTTCATTTGATAGGGGGCAGCACGGTGATAGAGGGGTTAGTGTGTCTGCCTCACAATACAAAGGTCCTGAGTAGTCTTAGGTTCAATCCCGGGCTCGGGATCTTTCTGTGTGGAGTTTGCATGTTCTCCCCGTGACTGCGTGGGTTTCCCTCCGGGTACTTCGGCTTCCTCCCACTTCCAAAGACATGCACCTGGGGATAGGTTGATTGGCAACACTAAATTGGCCCTAGTGTGTGAAATGTGAGTGTGAAAGTTGTCTGTCTATCTGTGTTGGCCCTGCGATGAGGTGTCGACTTGTCCAGGGTGTACCCCGCCTTCCGCCCTATTTTAGCTGAGATAGGCTCCAGCGCCCCCCGCGACACCGAAGGGAATAAGCGGTAGGAAATGGATGGATGGATGGTATTTGATAGGGAAATCATAATAAGGGAAATCATAATAAAGGAACTGAGAAAACAGACGCATTTTTTTATTTGGGAGGGGGTGACAAAAAAACATAATAATAATTTTAAACTGCTTTTTTAATAGAATTGAACAGAAAATGAACACTCTTTTACCGACTATTAAAAAATGTTACTATGGTGCAGCGGTGTCGTTCCAGGTTTTGTATGGCAGACAACGGTAATGTAACCTGTGTTATTTCTACCTTAATAAATTGGTCTGCTATTCTGTACAAACTTGCACCAGTTAATTGTATGACAATGTTGTAAACCTTCATCATTTTGTTATAAAATGTACTATTGGAAGGTGATCAGCCTGCTAAACACTTTTTAATTGAGGAACAAGAACGCGATAAGGGAGACACGTTATTTCAGCCTGCCAGAAAATGTGTCCCCGGTCTATAATAAAATAAGTTTTTTTTCATTCTGTATTAGTCCGTTAACTTTGACAGCCCTAACAGATATACATACAGTTTAAATCCCAAGCATTAGCAACAGAATAAGTACATAGGGTCATACTAATATATAGGAAACAGGACATGTTGCCGTGCTTGAACTGTAACCAGGTCTTCCTTGAGATGTGAGTACACCTTGAACTTCCATTTAATTTGAGTGCCTCTATAACAGGGGTCGCCAACCCGCGGCTCCGCAGCCGCATGTGGCTCTTTGATCACTCTGATGTGGCTCAGCTGCTAAATTGCCGACCCCAACGACTATTTCGTGAGGTTTCTGGATTTTAGTGCCTCTCTCATAAATCACACGGGGATAACATTCTTCAATTTTCACCTGGACTACAACACTGAGGGTGTGCAGTGATGGCAATGTATTTAACCTCCTCTACATAGCTCGGCTGGTAGAGCGGCCGTGCCAGCAACTTGAGGGTTACAGGTTCGATTCCCGCTTCCGCCATCCTAGTCACTGCCGTTGTGTCCTTGGGCAAGACACTTTACCCACCTGCTCCCAGTGCCACCCACATTGGTTTAAATGTAACTTAGATATTGGGTTTCACTATGTTAAGCGCTTTGAGTCACTAGAGAAAAGCGCTATATAAATATAATTCACTTCACAATTCACTACAATGTGTCGTTGCGCCCGCCTTTTCATCACGCGATCTGCGTGTCGACTGGTCATTTTATGTTCAGCCTTCGTTAACACACGAAAGCGACTGCAACGCATACTTAGTCAACAGCGATACAGATTACACTGAAGGTTGTAATATAAACAACTTTAACACTCGTACTAATATGCGCCACACTGTGAACCAACACCAAACAAGAATTACAAACACATTTTGGGAGAAGATCGGCACTGTAACACAACATAAACACAAAACAACAAATACCCAGAATTCCATGCATCCTTACTCTTCCGGGCTACATTAGCACCAAACCCCGCCCCATCCAACCCCGCCCACCTCAACCGACGTACGGAGGGGCAGGGGGATTTGGTGCTAGCGGGGTGTAAAATGTAGCCCGGAAGATTGGAATACATGGGATTCTGGGTATTTGTTCTTCTGTATTTATGTTGTGTTACAGTGCCGATGTTCTCCCAAAATGTGTTTGTCATTCTTTTTTGGTGTGGCGCATATTAGTAAGAGTGTTAAAGTGGTTTATATCACAACCCTCAGTGTGACCTGTATGGCTGTTGAACGCGTATGCCTTGCAATCGTTTATGTGTGTCGGCAGAAGCCTCGTACAACATGTGACTGGACTAGCATGCTGATTGGATGTGCTGTAGAGGACGTCCAAGGCAGCACCTACATAGGTTGCCCTTATTATTGTTAATCGAGGGAAATTCTGCAAACATTGCGAGAATGGTTGATCTGACATTCGGTTGTCTCTACATTGCGAGAATGGTTGATCTGACCTTCGGTTGTCTCTCGGAATATTGGGGATGGTTGGCAAGTGTGATGCTGTCAAGCGGCAGTTATAAAACATTTTCATATTAAGGTGCGGGCCCCCTGTCTGAGACCCCTGGTTTATACATAGCACAATGCAGTGTTATTTCATTTTAAATTTCAAAAGAGTTTTGTGGTTCCCATTGTTTTCTTTATTTTGTGAAACGGGTCAAAATGGCTCTTTGAGTGGTAAAGGTTGCCGACCCCTGCTCTATAAGGACTGAAAGCTGACAAAAAGTGAACAAAACTAAGCTATCAAGTCAAAGGAGCATCTTAAGCAGGGTTTCCCAATCCCATACATTTTGATTTTGAGCTGAATTATGTGTTCTGTGTTTTTCATCATGAGTTTATGTGCAGTCTGTGCCACTGAACATGATATATTCAGGGACTTTTGGGTCCTGGGGACAAATTAAATGTTTAATTTGGGCCCTGAGCTGAAAAATGTAGGAAACCCCAGCCGCAGATCTTGGTCATGCTATATAAAAAAAAATGTAGCAACTCTTCATTTTCCCAAGAGAAAAGTAGTCGATTTATCACTTTCCAAAGCTGGCTTCTTTGCAAGAAAGAAGAGTAGAAAAGAGTCCTGGTGAGAGAGGTCACCAAAATCTTGATTGTGATTTAAGACTGTTGTCCTTAGTTCCGTCTTCTTTCTCACAGTTTTCAGGGAGTGATTGGTGAATTTTATAATAATATGTCTTCATCTTTAGTGCTATGATTTTTCATTTTGGCCATCCATTTATTTACGCAACAACAGTAACAACAACATTCTCTAAGAGGAAGTTTGTCATTTGTGAAAACATGCCTGTTTCAGTGTACAAAGTGTAATTATTGCATTTTACACCCAAAACTATGCGATGAAGATTATTACATTAAACAAATACAACACATGGGAGCAAATTTCTCAAGCTTTTTTTAATTTAACTTAAAAAAAAAGTGGCGGACCACAACCCCGTTGGAGTATTTGTGCTTGTAATGTTTCTCCAACAAAGTGTAGACAAGAACGAGGTTGGTTTTCCCACTTGTTATGTCTCTCAGCCAGAGAGCGATGTCTCTTAAATTGTGGATTGGACAATTAATGGAATTTAGATCAGCGCTCACCTTCAAAGTCTTCTTCTGAGTAAGACGGCTGAACTTGATATAAGAGGACTTTTTTTATGGTTTTCATTGTCAAACTGTAAGTATTAATGTTGAATTCACAATTCAAGAATCCACATGAACACAGTGCCAGCAAGATGAAAGTGAAAAAATAGAGAAGTGAATCTGAAAAATGGAAAGTTAAAATTAAAAACCTGTAACACTTTAACGCAATGATTTTCAAACTGCGGTACGTGTACCACTAGTCAGTATAGAGAGAGTTAGGCTAACATGGTTTCAGAGTATATATATATATATATATATATACACATATATATTTTTAATATACTGTACAGTATAGGCCAATGATTCCCAAACTTTTGCAGGCTGGCGCCCCCTTGGCTCCCCAGTAAATTTCAAAAGAGTTTTGTGGTTCCCATTGTTTTCTTTATTTTGTGAAACGGGTCAAAATGGCTCTTTGAGTGGTAAAGGTTGCCGACCCCTGCTCTATAAGGACTGAAACACAGACACATATGGAAACAAACACCTCTTTCTTGATATTTGGTATGCTGCAATTTGTGTGTGCATATATGCACACACACACACACAGGTACAAAGTCATATACATTCTTAACAATATATATCAGTGAATGCACCACCCTAACCACCTCAACACAACACAACACGGCGCGTTCTGGCGAGTCCCCAATTTCATGTTGACTTGAACTCAAGATGATGACCGCCAGAATGCGGTTTTTATTATAAGATAAAATTCTGAACATTACAAGCTTGAAATTACAAATCTGAGCTTTTGCTTTTGTAGTCTATGCTGTCGGATCTGACTGGGCCAGAGCGGCGTGTGGTAACCGGACCCTGATGCGTCGTCCACTGACTCGTCCTGCTGCACGTGTTGTGTACAAATCGTCAAACAAACGTTCGAACTTCTGACTTCGACTTCGGACTGCCGCCCCCCTACCGCCCCCTTTTTCCTCACCGCCCCCCCAGATCTTTCCACCGCCCCCAGGGGGGCGGTACCGCCCACTTTGGGAACCACTGGTATAGGCCAAAGGTTTGAACACACATTCTCATTCACAACAGAACTGATGGTCCCAACCCCATTGATAAAGCCAGAATCTCCACTAATCAACCCTGATAAGGCACACCTGTGAAGTGATAACCATTTCAGGTGGTTACCTCTTGAAACTCATCGAGAGAATGCCAAGAGTGTCCAAAGCAGTAATCAGAGCAAAGGGGGCTATTTTGAAGGAACTAAAATATAAAACCTGTTTTCAGTTATTTCACCTTTTTTTGTTAAGTACATGACTCCACGTGTTCATTCATAGTTTTTCTGCATTCAGTGACAATCTACTATAGTCACTAGTTATAGTCAGGTTAGTAAATAGTCATGAAAATTAAAAAAACACATTGAATGAGAAGGTGTGTTCAAAGTTTTGGCCTGTACTGTGTGTGTGTATATATATATGTACATATATATGTAGGTGTGGAAATATATATATATATATATATATATATATATATATATGTATATATATATGTAGGTGTGGAAAAATCACAAGACTACTTCATCTCTACAGAACTGTTTCATGAGGGGTTCCCTCAATTCATCATCAAAATCTCCTGATGATTGAGGGAACCCCTCATGAAACAGTTCTGTAGAGACGAAGTAGTCTTGTGATTTTTCCCACACCTACATATTGCGCTCTACCACGGTATCGAGCACTATTCTCTGGATAATCCAATCAAGACATATATATATATATATATATATATATATATATATATATATATATATACATATACCGAAAATGCATAATAAAGAAGGAAAAAAACATGTATGTCGCACTGGAGTACAAGTCGCATTTTGGGTGAAATTTATTTGATAAAATCCAACACCAAGAAAAGACATTTGAAAGGCAATTCAAAATAAATAACTTATAGTGAAACAGGCTGAATAAGCGTACGTTATATGACGCTTAAATAACCAACTGAGAAGGTGCCTGGTATGTTAACGTAACATATTATGGTAAGAGTCATTCAAATAATTATAACATATAGAACATGCTATACGTTTACCAAACAATCGGTCACTGCTAATCGATAAATCCCATGAAATCTTATACGTCTAGTCTCTTTACGGTAATGTGTTAAGAATTTCACACATAAAGTCGCTCCTGAGTATAAGTCGCACCCCTGGCCAAACTATGAAAAAAGCTGCGACTTGTAGTCAGAAAAATACGGTACATATAATAAATATATATATATATACATTATATTATATATATATATATATATATATATATATATATATATATATATATATTGTTAATCACTCTCTCATGCAAATTTCTTATTCCGCATAGATTTTCAGTGCTTTTGTGTGCTGTGTTTTGATAACTTTGTCATCGGTACGAAAAACATACAGGTTTGTTTTTTTTGTTTATTTCGTCAGGCCACCCTCGATGTGGAATGTTATAAAGTTATGGTTGTCTTTCTTGGACGAAGGCTGCAATCACTTGTGGTCCAGCCAGGGTGGGGCTATAATGTCTATGTAGGGGAGGGGGGCATATGACAAAAAAACATTGACATGCCCATCAGACCATTTAAAATGTCTCTTCCAGGTTCCACTTTGACATAAGTCCCTTCGAGGAGATCTGGCCTGCAGTCTTCATCTACATGGTTCACAATTCCTGTGGAAAGACCAGGTACTGTGCTGCGTTCTTCAGGTGTCATTACATGTGTCATGTGATGTCCCCTTCTCGCTCTGTGTAGCTTTGAGCTGGAAAAACTGTGTCGATTCACCATGTCCGTTCGCAAGAACTACCGGCGTGTGCCCTACCACAACTGGAAGCACGCGGTGACTGTGGCCCACTGCATGTACGCTATCCTACAAAAAACCTCTGGGGTCTTCACAGAGCTAGAGGTCTGCTGGTCATATTTTTAGTAGAACTATTAGGAGCGTCTTCGGTGTGCGATGGTAAGAATTCTCTCTTGTTTTACAGAAGAAGGGACTGTTGATAGCATGCCTGTGCCATGATCTGGACCATCGGGGGTACAGCAACACGTATCTGCAGAAGTTTGACCACCCGTTAGCTGCTCTATACTCCACCTCCACTATGGAGCAGCACCACTTCTCTCAGACTGTCTCCATTCTACAGGTAGATCAACTATGGAACACAATAAATAGCGTGTGCAAAGGTAAAAATTTGTGACCACTATTAGTGGGCGGGATGGGGGTGATCTACTAAGACTCAGTGTACAATAGATACCGAGTAAAGTGGGGCAGACCGCCCTATTTAAATGAGGTTTTTGAGGGTACTATACCGACTAGAGGTGGGACTCTTTGGCCACCTTACGATTCGATATTCAGGAGTTACGATTCGATTTCAAATCTATTTTCGATGCATCTTTAATTTACGTATATTGATGCAGGTTTACATTTGTTTGTTTCGCTAAATAAGCGTTTATCACTTGCAACTTTTAAAAGCAGTGTATTTGTAATAAAAAAAAGTTACATTAATTCCCATTGCATTTATTAAATTATTGGAAATGTGTGCAAAACTGGAGCATAAGTGCCGATAGTAAAGGAGCTGGTCGGATCTCTCAGTGAGATCTGTCTGCATTTCTTTATTTATAATAATTAAATTGATGGGCACCAGCACCCCCCGCGACCTTAAAGGGAATAAGCGGAAGGAATGGATGGATGGATATCGATTACTGATGTGTACTAATCGATTTTATTATCGCCCATGTCCGAATTGCGATGCATCTAAAATCGATTATTACCGACTGTTCCCATGGAGACACTCCACATTAATGACATATTCTCCAACAGTTTAACCTGTGCTATTCATTATGTTGTGGAATAATATGCAGTACACAAATATAATATGAACCACCTGTTTTGGATGTTACAGTCGAACCTCGATTTACAAACTTAAGTGGTTTTTGAACACGTCTTTTAAACCAAAAAGTGAAGTGAAGCGCTGTAAATATTTTCCATATTCATATTTTCCGTCAGGGCCAGCAAGGCCTTCTCTGCTGGTCCAACATAACCAGAAATCAGGATCATAGTTAAAGATAAAAATGTTTTGTTTTTTTATTTACTTTCCCTAATAACGAAAAGTATTCTTATTCTCTTCATGTCATATTATGCTCCGTACAGCAATGTCGTTTTTCGGTTATACTGTTTTTATCCAATCAGAATTCAGCTAGCTTATGTTGCCATGCTGTACCAAATCTGCCAAGCCCTTCAGAATCAACAATGCGGGCTGTAAGTGAACGGGGACAAACATTTGACAAAGAGTTGTGATAGCCAATCAGATCACGAGTCGTTGTCAGTAAGGCCTTCTCGCTGGCTTAAGGCATATATATTTATCGTGATGTTATGAGCTAGGTAACATGAGGACTCCATTACCCAGGACTTCACAGTACTGAAGCGCATGCGTAGTAGCCCCGTTTTGGTTGTTGAATGTACTCAGGCCGGCAGTTTGATGGTATCGATGAGCACGCTGTGGAGTAAACTTTAAGAACTCAGCCAACACACCTCGTCTGAATATTTTTTGATGAGACAAGACAACACATGGGCAGCACGGTGGTAGAGGGGTTAGTGCGTCTGCCTCACAATACTAAAGGTCCTGAGTAGTCGTGGGTTTAATCCCGGGCTCGGGATCTTTCTGTGTGGAGTTTGCATGTTCTCCCCGTGACTGCGTGGGTTCCCTCCGGGTACTCCTGATTCGTCCCACTTCCAAAGACATGCACCTGGGGATAGGTTGATTGGCAACACTAAATGGTCCCTAGTGTGTGAATGTGAGTGTGAATGTTGTCTGTCTATCTGTGTTGGCCCTGTGATGAGGTGGAAACTTGTCCAGGGTGTACACCGCCTTCCGCCCTATTGTAGCTGAGATAGGCACCAAGTCAAGTCAATTCAAGTCAATTTTACATTTACAACAACTTTTAAGTTGAACCAAAGAGCTTTACAGGTTAAAAAAAAAAAAAGCATAGAGCAACAGAATCAGAAAACAAAACAACATAAACAATGAATGAGCGGAACAAAATAGTGCTAAAAGCAAGACGGTAAAAGGGGTCGAATAAAAAGTACAGAATTTGCTAAATAAAAATCATAGTAATAAAAAGTGTGACACATAGAAAAATAAAACTAAAGCGAAGGGGTGGGGTGGTAGGACTAGAAAATGGGGCCTAGTGGGCAGACTCAGCTCAGGTGAAAGGCCGGCGAGAAGAGGTAGGTCTTAAGAAGGGTTTTGAAAACCCCCAGGCTCTGGGCTGACCTAATGTGGAGGGGAAGGCTGTTCCAGAGCTTAGGAGCGGCAACGGAAAAGGCTCTGTACCCTCTGGTCTTTAGCTTGGATCTAGGGACCGGCGCACCCCGCTAACCCAAAGGGAATAAGCGGTAGAAAATGGTTGGATGGAAGACAACACATATATTTGCAAGGCCATTTTCAAGAAGGATATTTAAAGAGAAACTACATATTGTGAGACGATGTCGGCCAACCCCGGAAGCTAGCTCAGCTGTCTCGGTGATGAAATATGAGTTCAGATATTCAATTTCTTAATTTTTTCCACGTTTAATATGTTTTTTGCTATTTTAATTTTGACAGTACCACATAAGATATGTTTTAATTGCTGATGCAGGTTTATTGATTTTTAAATGCCCCAGCAAATAACTTGTTTTGTACAATGCTTATTAGTGTGTAAATGTGTTTCTGTATAGTATTTCTCCAGCAATGGTCATGTGGTGACATAAATGATGGTACTTTGAGAGGTAATCATTGAAGTCGGACATCACTGAAGGTCTGGGTAGGAAACGCACGGCCCGCCAAGACAAACCAACATAACAGCATTACAGTTTCAGTAGGCCTTTAAATATCAACATAGACTAACACACAAAAGTCTTGTTTTGCTATGATAACAATGAAAAAAAGAAAATATTTTTACCTTGTGTTTGCAAATATTTGTGGCATTCTGGAACAGCCTGGGGGTTTTGGAGTGATAAACGAGCAGTGGCTTCATATAGTCACTACTAGCGTTAGCACAAACTAGCAGTGTGAGGCGATCCTTCAACCGCTTGTGTTCCGTTAGTGCCTTTAGCTTAGCTGGTCCGCTGTGGCATCTTTTTTTGATCTTATCACAACTGATGAGATAAATAGCTGTAGAACAAAGCCCCTTCGCTAATAAATCTTAACTGAATGTGCCGAAAGCTAACTAGCTAAAAGTTTTAGCTAGTTAGTGTTTTAACCTAAAACATTAGTTCAAAGCGGTGGTTTAGCAACCTGAAACGTTACAGCGAGACAGGGAGAGTTTGGTCACATTTAAAGTGTTTCTGATCATACAAGGTTATCTCAAAGACAGGCTGACACAGCTCTGACCTGCACAAGGTACGACAATGATGCAAATAAACACAACAAAAGTGCCGTTTGCGGTTGAAACTCTTCGAAATGAGCCCATGTGTACAGAATGGGGGGCCCGGCCTCTTCAAAACGGCCGTGTTTACATGTACAGGAAGTGATGTCATAAAAATGGCAGCCCTCTATGGCCTTAAGCGGCATGCAAAATGAATGAGTGAATGAAGCGTTCAGACGCCGAGACATGGTTCGCCCACAGAAGGGGGACGGGTCCTGACCTATGTGTGTGCTTACACACCAAACAGAAGTTCAGAGTACCCGCCCTTTTTGGAGTGCTTAAAGAGAGTGCTCCCTCTGGTGATTTCCTTTTTCTACTGGGGAACTTCAATGCTCACGTTGGCAACAACACAGAGAACTGGAGACTTATTTAATCATGTTTTTCACCGTCTTTATCAGACTGGTGTTTTGTATTGAACTTTTGTGCTTGTCACAGATTTTCAATGACAAACACCTTGTTCAAACATACCGGTGTCCATTTTTGCACTTGGCACCAGGACACCCTCGGCCGCAGTTCGATGATCGACTTTGTGGTTGTGTAATTGGATTTGCAGTGTCATGTTTTGAACGCTCAAGGGAAGAGAGGGGCTGAGCTTTCAACCGATCACCACCTGGTGGTGAGTCGGCTCCGATGGCAGGCCCAAACGCACAGTGAGCGTCTGCTGGAAACGCCTCGCAGAGTCTCCCGCCACAGAGAGTTTCAATTCCCACCTCCGGGAGAACTTTGAACATGTTATGAAGGAGGCGCCTGATATTACACTCGGACCATGTTCCGCTGTACTGTTGAGGCAGCCGATCGAAGCTGTAGCCGCATGGTGGTCGCTGCCTGCCTTGGTGGTAATCCCACAACCCACTGTTGGACACCAATGGTGACAGGTGCCGTCAAGCAGAAGCAGGAGTCCTATCGTGTCTTTTTGGCTCATGTGACTCCGGTGGCTGAGGACAGGTACCGTCAGGCCAAGCAGTGTGTGGCTTTGGCGGTTGCAGAGGCAAAAACACGGACATGGGAAGAGTTTGTAGAAGCCATAAAAAATGACTTTCGGATGGCTTCGAAGCAATTCTGGACCATCATCTGCCGCCTCAGGAGGAGGAAGAAGTGCACTGTCAACTGTGTAGAGTGGTGAGGGTGTGCTGCTGACGTCGACTGGAGATGTTGTGGATCGGCGGAAACATCTTCCATACCACGTATACGTCTTCCAATGAGGAAGCATTGACAGGGGACTCCGCGGTTGTCTCTCCTATGTCTGGAGCTGAGGTTGCCAAAATAGTTAAGAAGCTCCTTGGTGGATGAGAAACGCCAGGAGTTCCTTAAGGCTCCGGAGGCTGTGGGGCTGTTGTGGTTGACAAGACTCTGCAGCATTGCGTGGATATCGGGGGTGGTGCCTTTGGATTGAGAGACTGGGGCATTGGTTCCTCTAATTAAAAAGAGGAACCGGAGGATGTGTTCCAACTATTGTGGGATCACACTCCTCAGTCTTCCGGTAAGGTCTATTAAGGTGTACTGGAGAGGAGGCTTTGCTGGATAGTCGAACCTCAAATTCAGTAGGAGCAGTATTGTTTTTGTCCTGGTTGTGGAACTGTGGACCAACTTTACTCTCTGCAGCATCCTTGGGTGTACATGGGAGTTTGACCAACCAGTCTACATGTGTTTTGATGACTTGGAGAAGGCATTTAACCGTGTCCCTCGGGAAGTCCCGTGGAGAGTGCTCAGAGAATATGGGGTATCAGACCGCCTGATTGTGCCGGTCCGCTCCCTGTATGATAGGTGTCAGAGCTTGGTCTGCATTGCCGGCAGTAAGCCGCACCCGTTTTCAGTGAGGGTTGGACTCCGTCAGGGCTGCCCATTGTCACAGATTCTGTTTAAAACTTTTTTGGACAGAATTTCTAGGCACAGTCAGGGCGTTGATGGGATCCGGTTTGGTGGCTGCAGGATTAGCTCTCTGCTTTTTGCGGATGATGTGGTCCTGCTAACTTCATCTAAACAGGATCTTCAGCTATCACTGGTTCGGTTCATAGCTAAAATCAGCACTTCCAAGCCTTGAGTCTATGTTTCTTGCACGGAAAAAGTTGGAGTGCCATCTCCGGGTTGGGGAGGAGACCCTGCCCTAAGTGGAGGAGTTCAAGTACCTTGGGGTTTTGTTAACAAGTGAGGGAAGAGTGGATTGTGAGATCAACAGGCGGATCGATGCAGCTTCTGCAGTGATGCAGACCCTATATCGGTCCATCGTGGTGAAAAAAGAGCTCAGCCAGAAGGCATTTATGTCCCTATCCTCATCTATGGTCATGAGCTTTGGGTTATGACCGAAAGTACAAGATCACGGGTAAAAGCGTTCGAAATGAGTTTCCTCCATTTGGTGGCGGGGCTCTCCCTTAGAGATAGGGTGAGAAGCTCTGTCATTTGGGAGGAGCTCAGAGTAGAGCCGCTGCCCTTCCTCATCGAGAGGAGCCACACGAGGTGGTTTGGAAATCTCATCAGAATTCCTCCTGAATGCCTGCCTGGGCAGGTGTTTAGGGCGCATCCGACCAGTAGGAGACCACTGGAAAAACCCAGGACATGATGTTTACAGCTGGCCTGGGACACCTCGGGATACCCCGGGAAGAACTGGACAAAGTAGCTGGGGAGAGGGAAGTCTGGGCTTCTCTGCTCAGGCTGTTGCCCCAGTGACCCGACTTCAGATAAGTGTAAGAAGATGGATGGATGGGTGTTTCTTGTGGGAAAAACATGTTAAGATTTTTGTACAATCCGGTCTTTGTCTGATCTCTTGGAATAGATTAGCAAAAGTATGTATGTAAGAGATCTTTGTTTTAAGGTTTTCATGATGACCTGATTTTCAAAACCACCATGGAAAAGGAGCTGTTAAAACATAATATATTGTAATGATTTTATTCTGAGAATGGATGCGTTAATATGGATGCTGTTTGTTTTTAGTGTAATTGTAGGAGCTTAAAATGCTTTAAATGAGCCCGAAATTGGCATTGAAAACACAGTTTGAATTCTAGAAACCAATTCTGAATATACAATACATTATTGTACATGGTAGACATAATTATGGGAAGCCAATGATGTGAGCAGAAAGAAACGTCAGTATAAACTGCTGGCTGGTGCAGCTTGACGTAAGCAACACTGTGCTGATGCAGCAGGTCACCAAACAAGGCTGACTAAATAACATATGGAAAGTGAATAAATGTGTGCCTTCATGAATCTTTGAGAAAATGGTCATCTGAAAGACCGCCGGCTTGTCAATCTCTTGCAGAGTAGCTGAGCTGAACCCCTCATAAGTGGAGCTTTTGCTTTTTTATTGATCTCTTTGTTTCCCATAGCTGGAAGGGCACAATATTTTCTCCAACCTGACTTCCAGCGAGTACGAGCAGGTGCTGGAGATCATCCGGAAGGCCATCATTGCCACAGACCTGGCCCTTTATTTCAACAACCACCAGCAGCTGTCAGAGCTTCTCAACTCAGGTGTGCTGGATCTTAGCAACCACTCGCACAGGTGAGACTACATTATGGGCGCGCACAGGTGCTTTGGACTCTTGGATTTGTAACTCTTATAACAAATAATTCATCTCAGCACGCCTAAAAAAACACACAAAAATACAATTGACATTTATAATTATACTACAATGTTGGCGTATGGTCTTTTAATAATAATAATAATGATAATGGATTAGATTTATATCGCGCTTTTCTATTGTTATATACTCAAAGCGCTCACAGAGAAGTGGGAACCCATCATTCATTCACACCTGGTGGTGGTAAGCTACATCAGTAGCCACAGCTGCCCTGGGGTAGACTGACGGAAGCGTGGCTGCCAGTTTGCGCATACGGCCCCTCCGACCACCACCAATAATTCATTCATTATTCATTCACCGGTGTGAGCACACCGGGGGCAAAGGGTGAAGTGTCCTGCCCAAGGACACAACGGCAGCGACTTTGATGTCCATAGGTGGGAAGCGAACCTGCAACCCTCAGGTTTCTGGCACGGCCGCTCTACCCACTACGCCATACCGCCCCTTTTAACCTTAAGAAGTTGACAAGATGTGGTTTCAAATGTGTTTTACTATGTAATGGAAAAACTATTAACTACTGCAAGTCCCAGAATGCACTGCACACATATAGATTTTTCCTGCTCCTATGTTTGCAGCACTGCTAAGTCGTCAAAAATCACTTTAGGAAGGACATCATTGTGAAATTTCCCATACAGTATGGTTATGGTGTTAATTTGTTTCAAACATGCAAACAGTTACGGTATGGTATAGCACAGGGGTGTCAAACTCAAATACAGAGTGGGCCAAAATTTTAAACGGAACAAAGCCGCGGGCCAAGGCTGAACAAATTAACCTTTTGATAGGGACCCAAACAAGTTTTGCATTAAATATTGATCAAGCAAGGCTTATATAACTTTAGTGACATGCAAAATCCAGTTTCAAATAAAAATAATTAAAAAAATATCAATGGCATATCAAATAAAATTTAAATAAAAATGTTATGCCTTTTTTTCTATTTGCAATCTTCTGAGGTAAATATCAATTTTTTTCCACAGGCTAATAATACATTTGAAAATAAAATAACACTAATGAATGAACCAAACATTCAAGCCTTAAAGTAGCATGAGAAAATGCATGAATAAAACGTTAATTATTGGTCAGTTTGCTGGAAGTTTCCCGGAAGAGTTAGTGCTGCAAGGGGTTCTGGGTATTTGTTCTGTTGTGTTACGGTGCGGATGTTCACCTGAAATGTGTTTGTCATTCTTGTTTGGTGTGGGTTCACAGTGTGGCGCATATTTGTAACAGTGTTAAAGTTGTTTATACGGCCACCCTCAGTGTGACCTGTATGGCTGTTGACCAAATATGTCTTGCATTCACTTGTGCGTGTGTGTAAAAGCCACAAATATTATGTGACACGCTGTTAGTATGGAGGAAAAGTGGACGTGACGACAGGTTGTAGAGAACGCTAAAGGCAGTGCCTTAAATGCACGCCCCCAATATAGTTGTCCAGGTTGAAATTGGTAGAAATTCGGGAGAATGGTTGCCCCGGGAGATTTTCGGGAGGGGCACTGAACTTCGGGAGTCTACCAGGAAAATTAGGAGAGTTGGCAAGTATGAGTATTAGCGGTGAATGTGGTGTTACAGCGGCACCGACGCTGTATAACACCGGCGGGCCAGCTCTAATGCTAAATTGATATTGCCTCAAGTTCCAAATTTGGCCCGCGGGCCAGAGTTTGACACCCATGGTATAGCACATATTTACTTGTTCTCATTAATCCTGAAAAGGATTAGGAAAAGCCAAAGCTTGTTTATTCCTACTCATTTTGCATTTTATAGCAATTTCTTAAACATTTGTGGTCCCTTACCGTGCTCAATTTGTAAGACAAACTATTTAAATAAACAATCAATGAAGTTCTCATTAATAAATAGTCATGATTCACATAACGAGATAAATAAAATTGTATATTTTTTTGCCATGGTTCATGATGTCTATCAGGATTCTTCTTCCTTGTACTTGGAAAACATATATATTGATATAATTACAGAAAATATTCTTAACAAATGGTAATGCAGCTAAGTTACAAAACACAAAATATAAGGCTTTTTGGGGCCAATACTATACAGTATATTATAGCAGATGTTGAAATTAAATACAATTTAAAATAAATTCAATAAATGTATCCCTACTGGCACAATAAAGCATCTGCCTACAGATCAAGTTATACCGCATGCTGAACAGGACATGTTTAAAATCATACTACTACTATTAATAATAATAAACTGTCTTTTAATCTAATTTTATGTCCATCTATACTTAGAAAACATTTTTATAGCATATTTGCACAATATTAAATATTATTAAAAATAAAAATAATTCCTACTCCTAATACAGAAGGTCATTTATAGAAATATTTGAAAATCGACATTTAAACGCAACACTTTAGAAATATAGAATGTAATTTGTAAACATTAGTTTGTAAAACAAATTGCAAATTACAAATTTCACATAGATTTGTTTTTTTTGTACGGCTATATTTCCATTCATATTTTTATTTCATTCACTCAATAATAAATAAAAATAATTGATACAACATCAAAATAAATCATGAATGAAACGGAGCAGAGAGAAGTATAAACTGATAATAACTGTATTTTGATCGTCTTTTGCCGGAGTAGGACCCCAACGCGGAGAAGAAATAATTAAAGTAATAACCGGTGTTCATAATAATGCTGCTAGTAATGCCGTTACTTTTACTAGTAATGAGTAATCTAATTAATTACATTTAGGTCCGTTACGCCTTTAGCAATAGCTTGATGTAACGTGCCACGCTACTTTTGATGTGGTTTTATGTCAAGAGCAGCGTGATAAGTGCAGCAAATTCAATGCAGGAAATACCGTTCTACTAGTGAAAGCAACAAACAGCACCACACTAAAATGAACTTGATATCAAATAGGAAGAGGCACCATCACACTTTGACACAGCAGACAACAACATGCACACACGAACACAATGTGAATAATGAAAAACAAACCAATGATTGAAGTGACAAACTTGCCATCCAAAAAACACAATTGTTGACACGAAGACATGACCGCCATCAAAGCACATTCAATCCCTTCATTAAGCAGAGGTAAAACAATCTGGTGAAAAGATTCTACAGGGCTGGCGTCAAAACCGACAATGTGCGCAGCTTGCTGCTAAAGCTAAAAAATACAGCTACATTGAAACCCTCAATGTCACTAGGCCCCGCCTTTTAAAAACACAGACGGCGCACACATATATTAAACATCTCTCAAATGCATATGGCAAATATATTTTTTTTTATTTTTTTTTAGGTAACATAAAAATTACTTGCCCGAGTAATTAATTACTCAGGAAAGTAATTTTAGTTGTTCAGTTTTTTAGGAACGTAACGATTAATTAATACATTTCAGATTTAATAACAAAAGGCGCACTCAAAAGGAGTGATGAAAATAACTAAGGATGCACACAAAAGGTGTGGAGAAACGGAAACCGCACACCTAAGGTTTGGAAAGGTAACAGTTAACACTACATGGCAGCGCAGGTTGAGCCACAGGAACAAGGAACGTGAGTGGAGCCAAAGCACTGGAGTTGAACACGACTGGAAGGGTAAACCATTAGACATCGACTGGCGCCGAGTGAATGGACTGGAGAGCTTAAGTCGTCAGGAGGAAATGGATATCAGGTGTGTGCGAAGGTACCAGGCACTGCAACTAAAAGTAGACAGGCGGCAGCAGAACTGCCAGACCATGGCAATGTGTCCCTTATTCACACAAATACACCATTAGTTATTCAGCTGTTCATATTTATATCAATGATATACACAAGTTGAATAAACTTTCCTCCATTGTGTTCAATTATAGCCTTTTTATCGGTACCATTGCTTTTCTTTGTTGGCAGACTAGGAGAAATCACCTGTGGTGTCAATTTCGACTCATATTTTGTTTATATGGTTCCTTGCCTCATATATATTAAGCTATAAAGTGCTTAAAATAAACCTGGGGGAAGTGTATCAGTCTATAGTGATGTATTTAAACATTAAACAAACTTTGGAATGTACCTTGCATGCAGGCAAAGAACAAAACCGGTTTCTTGATGTTCCGTGTCTGCATACAAGTAAACAGTGCATCACCGCTCGCGATTATAACGTCACTTTGCTCGCCTCCAGGGACCGTGTGATTGGTCTAATGATGACAGCATGTGACCTGTGTTCTGTGACCAAGCAATGGCAGATCACGCGACTCACAGCCAACGACATCTACGCCGAGTTCTGGGCCGAGGTACACGGGTCACACCGGTTTGAAATGACAAGTTGCAAGATACTTTTTTTTTCAAAGATTTTACTTAAGTGGTGTTTTTTTACTTTAACACCACAGGGAGACGAGATGAAGAAGATTGGGATGCAGCCCATCTCAATGATGGACAGAGACAAGAAAGATGAGGTTCCTCAAGGCCAAGTAAGACCACATCTTTTAGTGACATTACTCATTTTATACTGGGTTTATTTGGCACAACTTTCTAATGCAAACGATCTACCAGGGGTCTCATCCATAAAATGCTGTGTGGAATTCTGACTGAAAAGTCTACGTAAAAACCATAAAATATGCGTACATAAAAAAAAAATATTCAGATCTTCCACACACACTTCCATGTACTTGTGGTTCGTGGATATCACCTGGCAAATGTACGTATGTATGTCATGCCTCAAATTCAACATATAAGGTTGATGCAAAGTCAATGCACTTATGAATGCAGTTGTTACGTTCCATGTTCGTCGTTGTTGGTCTGGACCTCAGGATGCAGAGACAGTAGCCAAGGTACAGGTAAAAACCCTTTTATGAGGGAAAACACATCAAAATAGTGCATCAGGGAGGTGTACGAAAAAAATCATGCCCCGTTCAGAGGACAGGGCTGGCATTAGAAACATCCTGCCTTTCTTTGGAGAACGGAGTAGTGGCATAAAAGAATAACATAAATATGTTGGAGTAATAGTAATTTGTGTTTATTGTCAAAGGTACCAGCCCTTAAAAAGTGTTCAGATATCAAGCATTGTTTAACATATGCAACATGGAAAGTATTCACAGCGCTTAAACTTTTCAACATTTTGTTATGTTACAGCCTTATTCCAAAATAGGAATAAATCCATTTTTGTATTTAAATTCTGCACACAATACTCCATAAAAACACTGTGATTATTTATTTTTATCTCAAAAACGTACAGCTGAGATAGGCTCCAGCACCCCCCGCCGCCCCAACAAGGGACAAGCGGTAGAAAATGGATGGTTGGATGGATAAAAAATGAAAAGAAAATTAAAACCACAAGTATGCAAGTTTCGCCCATTCCTCTTTGCAGCACATCTCAAGCTCCATCTGGTTGGATGAGAGGCATTGGTTTTCATCCAGCATGTCTCTGTACATTACTGCATTCATCTTAGTCTAGTCAGGGAGGTGACCAAAAACATGATGGTCACTCTGTCAGAGCTACAGCATTCGTCCGTGGAGAGAGAAGAACATTCCAGAAGGACAACCATTTCTGCAACAATCCACCAATCAGGCCTGAATGGTAGAGGAACCGGACAGAAGCCATTTCTTTATTAAAAAGTTAGCCAAAATGCACCTAAAAGGCTCTCAGACCATGAGAAACAAAATTCTCTGGTCTGATGAGACAAAGTTTGAACTCTTTGGTGTGAATGTTCACCAGGCACCGCTCATCACCAGGCTAAAATACCTTCCCTACAGTGAAGCATGGTGGTGGCAACATAATGCTGTTGGGATGCTTTTAAGCTGAAGAAACTAGTAGACTGGTCAGGATAGAGAGAAATATGAATGCAGACTGGATGAAAACCAACATTTCTTATTCAACCTGATGGTGCTTGAGAGGTTTCTTCAAAGAGGAATGGGTGAAACTGTCCAAGTATAGCTGTGCCAAGCTTGTGGCATCATATTAAAAAATACCTGAGGCTGTAATTGCTGCCAAAGTTGCATCAACAAAGTATTGAGCAAATGCTGTGAATACTTATTTACATGTTTTATTGTTTTGTTTTTTTATGAATAAATAAATGCTTTTCACATTTTTATTATGGGGTATTGTCTGGAATAAAGCTATAAAATGTGTAAAAGGTAAAGCACTGTAAATACTTTCCGGATGCACTGTAGATTAAAGTAAGTGAAGTAAAACCTTTGGATGGAAGGAAGATGCTGCCATTAAGTCAAAACATGCATGAAGGTACGCCACACTTTAATTGCTGAAATTCCTGAGGACTATTTCACAAACATTGACAATATGATTACATTAACACATAGGAAATATTAGCAATATTATATCATTAGGAAATACTTTTATGTACATTTGTGATATAGAACAATAGAAAATGCTAACAAAGTGGAGCAATGCAGCACTGAGGACATGGATATTGGGTCTGTGCCGTATCTTGTAAACTTAAACCAAGTAATTTAACATGTAATTTAATTTATAACTTGATGATTGTAATCGTTAGTGATTATCAGTTACATGGTGATAAAATTTAAATACAGAATGTCATATTAGTCGTGCGTAATTGTGTTTACTTACTGCTACAAATGTGATCGATGTATTATTTACACTTGACCAGCAGATATATTTGATTAAAATGTGTTTAATATAGCAAATGTTTTTAAGTCAATATGACATGACAACTATGTAATGATTAAACAACCTAAAAGACAAATCCAAGTTTATATATATACTGTATATATATGTATGTGTGTGTGTGTGTGTGTGTGTGTGTATATATATATGTATATATACATATATATATATATATATATATATATATATATATACATATAGATATACATACATATACATATATACACAAATATACATATATACACATATATACATATATATACATATATATATATATATATATATATATATACATATATATACACATAAACACATATACATATATATATATATATATATATATATATATATATATATATATACATATATATACACACATATACATATATATATATATATATATATATATATATAAATTACACACAGTACTGTTGGGAACCCGCATGGCTGCAGTTGTGTGTCCCCGAGTATGCAGGAATCCAGGAGAGTTGAGTGAAGGTAAGAATATTTAATACTCATAAGAAAATAACAAAAGCAAACATAAAGCAGTCGTGCAGATAAACGTTCTCAACATAGATTTTCTTCGAGCACTGAGGAGTGCTCGAGTGAAACCTAAATAGTACTAGTTTGATTGACAGCAGGTGTGAACCGCTGCCAACCAACAAAAAGAGAAAAACAACAGTGCTCCGTGAATAAAACAGGAAATACCACAAAATAAGAGCACTGAACAGGAAGTAAATACGAAAACACGAAAAACTAACAGAAATGAAGTGAGAGAATGTCACAAGTACGGGCCAAAAGTTTAGACACACCTTCTCATTCAATGCATTTTCTTTATTTTCAGGACTATTTACATTGTAGATTGTCACTGAAGGCATCACAACTATGAATGAACACGTGGAGTTATGTACTCCACATTTTAAATAGCCACCGGTTGCTTTAATTACTGCTTGTCATTCTCTTTGAAGTGAAAACAATTTCAGGTGGCTACCTCTTGAAGTTCATCGAGATAATGCCAAGAGTGTGCAAACAAGTAGTCAGAGCAAAGGGTGGCTATTGTGGAGAAACTAGAATATGAAACATGTTTTCAGTTATTTCACCTTTTTTTGTTAAGTACATAACTCCTCATGTGTTCATTCATAGTTGTGATGCCTTCAGTGACAATCTACAATGTAAATAGTCATGAAAATAAAGAAAATTCATTGAATGAGAAGGTGTGTCCAAACTTTTGGCCTGTAATATATATATATATATATATATATATATATATATATATATATATATAGTATATATACATACAGTACACACATACATATATATATATATATATATATATATATATATATATATACTTATTATGTGTTTACCATGAATTTATTAACATGGACCACGACATAAACAAGTACAAAAACTTATTTGGGTGTTACCATTTAGTGGTCAATTGTACGGAATATGTACTGTACTGTATAATCTACTAATAAAAGTTAAAAATACAAATAAATTGTGTGTGTGTGTGTTTGTGCGTGTATATATATATATATATGGTGTATATGTATGTATATATGTATGTATATAATAATATACATATACTGCAAGACACCAGTGTTTTTTATATTGTATAGGATCAAAATCTATATTTCACCTCACCACTTCACATCATGTGTTGCCTGCAATTTGTCTCCTAAAAGTGCATATGCCAAGAAGTGTGTACATTTTCACGTCAAGTTGTGTTTTTATAGATCACATACTTTTTGGTCCTGTGTTGTACGCAAACTTTATCGATGAGACCCCAGAACATTTATCCACTTGTCTGCATGAATGCCAAAGGAATCCCGATAACCTGTGCACTACATTATTACATAATTAAGAGTAACAGTGTTGGATGATATATTGTATGATCATTTGATGAAGTCGCTGTATTAGGACTATATTATAACAAGTTGTTGTTGTTAGATATATGTTTTTTATTTAACCTGTTTGTTATGGTCACTTTAGTTTTCATCCATGAAGTCAACACATCACACATGCTTTTGCTGTATACGTAGAATATATACTCTGATTCTATGTCATATTATATCATGTTGTGTTTTATTCTCCTTAATTAGGTGGGATTCTACAACGCTGTAGCAATTCCTTGTTATACGACGCTAACAGAGCTTTTCCCTCCATCCAGTCCACTTCTAAAAGCGTGCAAGTATGTATCTTACAGGACCCTTTGTCTTACATCATAGTTGTTTTATTTTTGCTTTTAATGCAAAATCTGAGCATGCATATTCAGATAAAACTGCTTTATTGTGGTAAAATGTAATTCAAGGAAATGTATGAAGGATCTGCTTTTATAGAAAAAAACATGCTTGGTTTTGATTGACACATTGGCATTGTATAATGCTATGATAATAAAAATGAAGTAGTATTGTAGTAGTAGTAGTATGCTCTATCATATTAAGTGTATCCAATGGTGTTGCCTGTGAGTTTGCGTGCAACATATTGCACATTTGCATCCCCTGCTGGCTTATGGCTTTCATTTTCCGAATACTACCATCTTCTATTGCTCACACCAAGAAAAGAACGTGATCAAACTAAAAGAGTAATTAATCATTTAAAGTTATTTTGAAGTTCTATTTTTAAAACGTTATCAGATCCAGGGCAATATTATGTTTTAATGTCTTACCATCAGCTTCATAGACATTTGGATGGTCAGTACATTGGCATAGTATCTCTGTCATTGCCATGATTAATAACATTGGTGGACCAGCCAGGAACACTTTTCATGTTGTGTTGTTTTTGATCACATACGCGCAACAATCAGAATGTATTTATTCAGCTCTTTTGATGCACAAGCAAGTTGCAAAAAAATAGAAGTAAACATATGCATATATTTTAAATTATGCGTAAAAATAGAAATACAAATGAATTAATGATCAAAAACATAAAATGTGTGAAGCTTACGGCACATAACGATGCCGGATTTGTTCCTCCGTGGATGCGTCGGGCAAGAACACAGCAAAAGGTAAGAAATAAAGGATTTATTAAATTAATAAAATGGTTAGGAACAAAAACACTGGTGCTAACAGAAAGGCAAACAAAAAGCGCTAGCATTGAAAGCTAGGAAAAACGAACGGACACACAAACACTTGGCACGAAGGCACAAAAAGGATAAACAACACAATTAGCATGAGAGCTAGGAATCATCAAAACGCAGCGCGAGAGCTAACGAGTAATAATATGGAAAACAAGTCATCAACAGTTGCATGAAAGCAAACTAGAGTCCGAGGATGAGTGAACAGAAAAGGCTGGTTTATATAGGATGGTGATTAGTAAAACAGGTGTGCGAACCGAGAGTAGCAAGTGGAACTAATATGTAACCATGGTGACAGACTAAACAGGAACTAAGGAGTCAAACGATGGAGAGTGATACAAAAAGGAATCAAAACTACAAATTTGAACGATCAGAGCAGCGGATCGTAACAAAATGGTGAGTATAGTAGTGGTTATAATAATAGTCATAAATGAAATAGAAAATAACAGAAGAAAAACGAAGAACAGAAGAAAAGTAATGATCAGTAAAAAGTCTTGTTAAAAAGGTGTACCTAAACTGTTTTTAAAAAATATTTTTTTAAATGCCCATATATTGAGCAAATTACAACAGGAAGCCCTGTCAGTAAAAAAGAAAAAAAAACTGTTATTGAAACTTTAAGCATTGGCAAATATTTGAATATTTTGCAGGGAATTTTTTATTTTGCAAGTTTGTATATTATCAATTAATTACTCAAATCAGACTTTATTCATGCAGCACTTTTCATACAAAAGACGAGTGGCAACACAAAGTGCTTCACACCAAAAAAAAGAGATAAAAAGCACACACAGCACTAGTGACAATTACAAAACATGGCATGGCTCTAAGGATTAAGGAAACGCAACCTTTGACGCGTCCACGCCGGAGAATAACTCAAATTAACTCCATCTAAAAAAATTGTACAAAACATATTTTAAAATATATGTAAAAAAAATATATATACAGTATATTGGCTAAATGTACTGCCTCACTGGGAGTGTTTGTCTTGGTATTTGGTAAAGATAAAAGGCAGGGCCAGAGGACCTCAGAATCCGCAAAGGTTGATACGGTAAAAGCAGGTCAGATAGATAAGAAGGCGCGAGGCAATTAGTACATTTAAAAAGTAATAATGGAACTTTAAAATTGACCCTGAAGCGGATGGGGAGCCAATGCATCCATCCATCCATCCATCTTCTACCACTTGTGCAACTTTAAAACGGGTGTAATGTGCTACTGTTCTGTGGTTCTCTGTTTTGTCAATCAATCAATGTTTATTTATATAGCCCCAAATCACAAGTGTCTCAAAGGGCTGCACAAACCAAAACAACATCCTCGGTTCAGATCCCACATAAGGGCAAGGAAAAACTCATAACCCAGTGGGATGTCAATGTGAAGGAGAAACCTTGGCAAGGTTTGATCAAATTGAATCATAGAATCCAATCTCATGAAGACTGTGTAATTCTTACAAATATTTCAAGTAACATAAAATATCTGTTAAATGAATAGCAAGCTATACTTTCAAACTCACTACAAAATGTGTGTAAACTTAGGCCCATTTGCAAAGTATTCAGATAGTGATAGTTGTATTTATTTGCTCATATTAACTGCCATGCAGGTAATTTATACACTTTTAACAATTTTAACACCATCCATTTTTTACCGCTTTTCCCTCTCGGGTCGTGGGGTTGCTGGAGTTTGTCCCAGTGCTCAATTTGGTATTTATGAGGAAACATGGCTAAGCTTTCACCAATGCGTCATAATAATCCCCTCAATTTCCCCCAAAAAAACATATTAACTCGCTGGACTATAAAGACAATATAACATATAGATAGATAGATAGATAGTACTTTATTTATTCCGTCAGGAGAGTTCCTTCAGGAAAATTACCATTTTCAGCACAATCCCATTCAAGATCAGACAAACATTACAGGGAGACAGAACAGGATCGCTGACGGGTCTGCCGGCTTCCAGCGCCCCTTACAAAAAAGATGACATACAGGTAAACAAGGGGGGTTGGGGAAGAAAAAAATAGAAGATTAAAATAAAATTAAAAAATCGGTCTTAGCCTAGGCCCTGGAGTGGGGGTGCAGACTGAGGCCAAGGGAAAAAACAAAAAAAACAAAAAACAAACAAAAAAAAAAACAACAACTCATATATCCGTAAACGTGGCTGCATATGCAAAAGTGCAACATATTTATCTGTGAGGTAAATATATTTATTTATATCTGCACCTTATTGCTATTTTATCCTGCACTACAACAAGCTAAAGCAACAAAATGTTGTTCTTATCGCTCCCGTCCAAAGGCAAAACCTAGTAACTCACTTCTAGCTGATTTTGAGAAAACAAAGGAAAACCAATCTATCTTGATGCTGTCTTACAAAGATCTACAAAGTCATCAAACGTATAGATGTTTTCTTGAGCTTTCATTTTCTTGCCGATTGAGCCATGGATTGAATCTGCTCTCATGAACGTGTGACCTTTCTCCAGATATTTGATCACAATCTCGGGTGGGCCCCATTCTGCGTTTGCACATTGGGCAAGAGCCATCCAGTTTTTATTTTGACCTCCACAGTTATCTGCCCAAAAGAGTATGCAAGGGGAAGAATCAAGAACAATACATTTAATGAAGGTGCTTGCAACGTCCTGGGCCAATCTTCCAAATATCCCCTCGTGCCATAGTATCACATAATCAGGTTGACCGTCGGCCCCCATTCGTGCAAATGTCTCATTAAAGACAATAAGGCGACTGACAAAGAAGCTCCGATTGGTGCCTTGAGATACTAGGTTTTTCTGTTGTATCTACGCGGTTATGTGGTAGTTGCTAGGTCCTGTCATGCGCGTAACAGCTTACTTACGGAACAAATTACAATATCGCATACACTAATGTGAAGCATATCACCTAGGAACTCCAAAATTATTATCAGCTCAGTTTTGACCAAAATTGAGTTGCTGGGTTTTGCCTTTGGACGGGAGATTGTACCGTAAAGTTCAAATTTGAATGACAATAAAGGAAGTCTAAGTCTACCAATGTCTGTGATTGCTGACCGGCCTATAAGAAGCCGTGTTGATGGGCTTTCATCTCGGGTGGTAGTGCATTTTGGCGTTGGTTCAAAGGAGTAAATGCATCTCCAATTTGTCCTCTGCTTAAGGAACATCGAAACTGCATAAAAGTCCTCTCAACAGATCTAACCACAGGAGCTCTCTTAACAAAATTGTAAGAAAATATTATGATTTTCAGACTTTTCTTAGAATTTGCCCAACAGGAGCAATTCTTTGCACTAAGAATCTTTAGGAATACAGCCCCAGTTGTGTAAGCCTATGTAATAAAATGTGATGGTCTACTGAAAGTCTACACTTCAAGTGCTTTACAGTGAGAACTGACAACCCAACATTCATTTACTCTACATTCACACATTGATGGTGGTAAGCTACATTTGTAGCCGCACACTGACAGAAACATGACTTAAAACTGTAATAACCTAATTTCCATATATAGTCGAGGTTTCTGTGGTTTATCTGTTATACAGTGCTCAATACCAGGGTAGAGAGGAATGTACGTTAGGTCAAGAAAAAATAGAGGCTATATCATCACTCCAAGCCTGTTTTGCAGGTTTCCCTGCTCGTCAGGGGATTTTATGAAAACACAAGAGGCTGTATCATCCCTACAAGCCCGTTTCGCAAGTTTCCCTGCTCGTCAGGAGATTATATAAAAACACAAGAGGCTGTATCATCTCTGCAAGCCTGTTTTGCAGGTTTCCCTGCTCGTCAGGGGATTGTATAAAGACACAAGAAGCTTTATCATCCCTACGAGCCTGTTTTGCAGGTTTCCCTGCTCGTCAGGGGATTTTATAAAAACACAAGAAGCTTTATCATCCCTGCGAGCCTGTTTTGCAGGTTTCCCTGCTCGTCAGGGGATTTTATAAAAACACAAGAGGCTATATCATCCCTACGAGCCTGTTTCGCAGGTTTCCCTGCTCGTCAGGAGATTATATAAAAACACAAGAGGCTGTATCATCTCTGCAAGCCTGTTTCGCAGGTTTCCCTGCTCGTCAGGGGATTTTATAAAAACACAAGAGGCTATATCATCCCTACGAGCCTGTTTCGCAGGTTTCCCTGCTCGTCAGGAGATTATATAAAAACACAAGAGGCTGTATCATCTCTGCAAGCCTGTTTCGCAGGTTTCCCTGCTCGTCAGGGGATTGTATAAAAACACAAGAAGCTTTATCATCCCTACGAGCCTGTTTTGCAGGTTTCCCTGCTCGTCAGGGGATTTTATAAAAACACAAGAGGCTATATCATCCCTACGAGCCTGTTTCGCAGGTATCCCTGCTCGTCAGGGGATTTTATAAAAACACAAGAGGCTATATCATCCCTACGAGCCTGTTTCGCAGGTTTCCCTGCTCGTCAGGAGATTATATAAAAACACAAGAGGCTGTATCATCTCTGCAAGCCTGTTTCGCAGGTTTCCCTGCTCGTCAGGAGATTGTATAAAAACACAAGAAGCTTTATCATCCCTACGAGCCTGTTTTGCAGGTTTCCCTGCTCGTCAGGGGATTTTATAAAAACACAAGAGGCTATATCATCCCTACGAGCCTGTTTCGCAGGTATCCCTGCTCGTCAGGGGATTTTATAAAAACACAAGCGGCTATGTCATCCCTACGAGCCTGTTTCGCAGGTTTCCCTGCTCGTTAGGGAATTTTATAAAAACACAAGAGGCTATATCCTCCCTACAAGCCTGTTTCACAAGTTTCCCTGCTCGTTAGGGAATTTCATGAAAACACAAAAGGCTATATCATCCCTACAAGCCTGTTTGGCAGGCTTTCCTGCTTGTCAAGGGATGTTTTATAAAATCCCCTGACGAGCACGGAAACCTGCGTAACAGGCCTGTAAGGATGATATAGCCTCTTGTGTTTTTTCCTGACCAAACGTAATTTCCATATATGTTAATTAGCCTTACTATAATTGCCTGGAGAAAGTCACTTCTATTGTGTATTACTTCATAGCGAGACAACTGTGGTCCATTATGAACACCAAATATTTTTCCGTGCCCAATAAGGGCCGAAGCGTATTTTTTTAAATGTTTATTCACTATTTCGAAGCTGTGGGTATTGGGTTTTGTTGTGTTTTTGTTTTACTAATACGATGACTCTAAAGGTGTGTGTGTTTTGCAGGGAGAACCTGGGTCAGTGGGAGAAAATCGCTCATGGCGAGGTGGAGGATGTCGTTCCGAGCCGGCCTTCTGATTCAGGTCCTGTCAAGGTGGACAACTGACTACCAAAGGGTTAGCGGCCCGCCATAACAAGTACAACCTGAATCCTGCCACATGTCGGGAGGTCCTGTTCAAGGTAGCAGGAGCTGGATCAGCAAAAAGGCGCCTTGACTTTAAGAAAAAAAAAAAAAAACACGATACCTCAATGGGTGACGGAGGTGTCAACGCTGACGGTTTCGCAGATCCCATACACGGACTGACAGATGATGGGGGCGGGACTAAAGCCCATCACCCTACATTCGCTCTGTTTGGGGATCTATTTGGTAGAATGATTTGTGCCATTTTCAGTTTTTTTTTTGGCTTGGTTATTATTTTATGTTTTGTTTTTGTTTTTTTACTATTGTTCGAGCTGATTCCTTTTGGTCTTGCATCTAAGAGGCCTTACACTGAACCGTTCACAGGCAGGCGACCTGCAACCGTGTTGTGTGGGTTCAGATCCTTTTTGACATGGTACTGTTTGCCTTCTGTGGTAAATGAGTCGTGACTACTTCAGCAAGGTATTCAGAGACAGAAGGAATGTGTAGTACTCGCGTGGTGTGACATGCCACCTTATGGAGAGCCGTGTGAGGAGGGGGACGACAGAATGTTTTTCTTTCTTTTGAGCAAAGATCTTTTTGCAGTACTTGAATAACGACACACAGCCTGGTTGCAGAAATCCCTAACCCCCCCGCGCCCCTCGGCGTCATACACTTTACGAAACACGGATGAACTGTGACGACAAAGAGGACTTGAACCCCTACGTCTGCAGCACTGCCCACCACTAGCACTTGGAACCTGCTGCATAGACAAGCAGTCACTACACTTGTATGTTTAAGACAGCTTGTCGACATTTTACATAAAGATAACACATGATGGGTGGGAAGGAGATGAGTCTACAAGCATGACTCCATGGCCCCATGAGCTGCATGTAACTGGGATTGTGCCACAAACGTTGTTGCTTGACTTTTTTGCAGTCCCTGATCCTACACCTTCTGCAATTTTCCAAGATCTTCCTCAACTTGTGGGTTTTGTTTTTCTTCTGCCTGAAATTGTCATTCCAGAGGACGTAGTCCCTCCGCGTGCGCCAAGTGTGAATGTTACATGTCGATGAATGTTCTGTTGATCCGCGAAAATGTGGCATGTGCATCGGTGCCACGCCACTTTCCACAAGAGGTTCTGTGTTACAGAATTTGCTTCCAGTAAGCTGCAACCAAGAGCAACAATTAGCATGCACTTAAACTGTTAAAGTTTCTATATCATTTGCATATAAAGTAATAGGTGTGTACTGTGTACAATCTAGGGTAGATCATTTGCTCTAATGGTGCTAAACTGAATGGCAGTCATGCAGTTTTTGAATGGTGTGCGTGCGCGCGTGTGTGTGTGTTTGTCCCCCACATTTGTTAAGAACACGGTGAACACTGCACTGGCCCTTCTACCTTTTCAGCACCAGTTATATTATCTGCACTATGTTTAGCATACGATCCTTATCATTATTATTCTTGGTGATGATGATTAATATTATTCCTATTATTACTATTGTTATTTTCTTAATTAGAGTTCAATTTAAATTAACTTATATTTTTTATACAAAGAAAAAAATAATGCGGGCCATGTTTGTTTGCGACAAACAAAACGGCCCACACATGTTACTGTTACCCAGAATAATTGAGGAATGTTTCAAATGTAAACATAAGAGCAGTAGCCCAAATGACTTTTAATAAATACATAAAAAATATGGCACTGTGTTGGATATTCTTTGTGTGAATTTATTTTTTTTACATTCTTTTATGTTAATTAATACAGTCGTCTCCCACCACACATAGCCGATCCCGTGAGTGCTCGTGGGATTGATACAACTTTCAATCTTTAAGATATTTAAAAAAAAAAATCAATCTTGTGGCAAGTTTGGTTTGTTTCACTTATTAAAAAGTGACCTATCATACTGTCTATAATTACCAAAACCTATCCAAGACTTCATTGTGCCCAATAATGTACAGGTGACACAATCATTCCATATATGTCACACTAAAGGTGGCAGTATGAACAATGCCAACACTGTTATCAATATGTGCCATTGAGTGAAACCACACTAAACAACAACGATAAACACATTTTGGAAGAATATTTGCACTGCAACACAACATAAACACTAGCGAACAAATTCCCAGAATTCCCTGCAGCACCTAATCTTCCGGGACGCTACAATACAAACAAACGCCATTGGTGGATCTACACCTAACATCCACTGTAATGATGGCACGTACAATAGCGTATCTACTCGATACTACTATGATTACATCGATATTTTTTAACATCACAAAATCTTTTTTTTTTTTTCATTTTTTTAAATGTATATTATGTTTATAGACTCAGGAAATGCGTGCCTGGACAAATGAGGAATTTAAATATGACCAATGTATGATCCTGTAACTACTTGGTATTATTGGATTGATACCCAAATTTGTGGCATCATCCAAAACTAATGTAAAGTATCTAACAACAGAAGAATAAGTGATTATTACATTTTAACAGACGTGTAGATAAAACATGTTGAAACAGAAAATAAGCAGATATTAACAGTAAATGAACAAGTTGATTAAATAAGATTCATTTTCTACCACTTGTCCTTGATAATTTGGACAAAAAAATAGAATGATAAATGACTCAATATGTTACCGCATATGTCAGCAGACTAAATTAGGAGCCTTTGTTTGTTTACTTACTACTAAAAGACAAGTTGTCTTGTATGATCAGTATTTTATTTAAGGACAAAATTGCAATAAGAAACATGTTTAATGTACCCTAAGATTTGTTGTTAAATAACGACATTTTTTGTGGTCCCCTTTATTTAGAAAAGTATCTAAATACTTTTGGTGCCGGTACCGGTACCAAAATATTGGTATGGGGACAACACCAATACACACACCGAGCACCCACTGGCAGAAGTGTAGATTGGCGCCTATGACCACATATACATTTTTTTTTTTCAGCATATTCTAAAAAATGTTGGCCTAAACGAAGCATCTTCAAGCATAAAAATGGCTACATGAATTAAAATATCAATACTGCAAAAGTAGTGGTCACTAGGTGAAACCTAACCAATCAGAGCACACTGCTCAGCCTCAGGTAGCATCCAGTCTGGGTGAAAAGGGGACTATGTAGGTGTTATTTCATGTCTAGAGGGATTTTATATTGTTATAAACTATTTGGAAGGTTTTTGTCATTGTATAGCTTTGAAAATATTTGATTTATAATTCCTACTTTGCTAAATTTAATTCACCATGGTCAGGTTGACTCAAATACAATATTGGCTGCTCTGCATTCTTCAGTCTTCACTGTCATAAAAGAAAGCATTTTACAGTTCCGGACTGTGTTTGGAAGTAGCATAACCATTCTCACGATTAGAAGATACACTTTATAGATTATTTTAATCACATATCCAATCGTGTATCATTAGGCGTAAATTTTAGCATCCAAAGGCCAAAAGTATGATTATTTAGTGGGACATTGAACACATCGTAGTCAATCTACGTGCCTGCTATGCAGTGCCAAATCTGGAAGTGACCTCACAGCTCGCGAAGAAAAAAGTACAAGTAACCAACGAGTAGTTCGATAACAGGCCATTGTCGTCAGGTAATACTTAGTTTTAAACACTTATTTTGCACACTCAAATACGAATAGACCTTACGCTTATCCATCCATCCATCCATTTTCTACCGTATGTCCCTTTTTTGGGGTCACGGGGGGGTGCTAGAGCCTATCCAGCTGCATTTGGGCGGTTGGCGGGGTACACCTTGGACAAGTCGCCGCCTCATCACAAGGCGAACACAGATAGACAACATTCATTTGGTTAATCTAAAAGTACTTTATGAGGGTATACCAGCTTTACACTCACTAAAATACCAACTAAACTTGCTAACCATCCCTTAAATAGGTAAATGTCTGACAAATCGGTTTTCGAATGAGTCGCGATTCTTATTTGTAACGGTTCTTAATTTAAAATGTGTTTGATGTGATGGACTCGAGTGGTAAAACTATTAAAATCTAATAAAATGGTTGCTTAAAACCAATATAAATATTAAGAACCCAATGTAGTGAGAGCAACTGTCCCAAAATAGGGAAAGATGATTATACTGGTTCACAATTTATTAAAATACAATTAAAAACCAGTCACGTTGTTGACACTAAAATACCAAATATGACAAATGTGATGGGCAAGGGTACAGTCACGACAGGCGTGTGGGTACGTATCCCTGCTCCGCCCACTTCCACGGCATCCTGCACAAAAAATAAAAGGGAGGCAGGCCACAGGGATAAAATCAACTAAAACCACGGAGACGCTATCCGGGCTGACGTCACACTTACGTGCAAGGCAGGGTTTCCCCTGCCTTTGCTGTAGTTCCGCGTCAACGTATTGGGTACCCACACTCTCCTCGCCAGTCTCCGGTCACTCGCGGGACCTACTTGTCCATAACCGTCCCGCTCCGCCTCCTGGTCGCTCCCGGGGGTGGCCGCAGGTCCCTGGGTCCAAATCGCCCCACTGTCCACAGTACCACACAGCCAGCTAACGACGCACAAGCCCGCAAGCTCACAGCCAAAGTCAGTTGGGTGTCCCCACAGATCCACAACAGTATGGCACTTACTTGGGCGGCAGAGTTTCCTCTGCCCCTGCCTGTTGTGGACGTCTTGGGGTTCGTTCCGGTAGCCTGCGTCCACCCGGTCGCTCTTGGCAAAGCCTGTCGATTCTTCCCCGTCCCGGCTAAAACCTGCCGAATCCTGCCGTCCCCTCTCCTCCTGGCAAAGCCTGTCGTTTCCCTCTGTCGACCCTGCTCTCGAAACCTCTTTCTTCCTTTTCCTGTCGCTCCTTTTAAATGTGCAGTCCTAAGGCTCCACAGGTGCGTCCAATTTCCCGTGCCGTTGGATTGAGCACTGTGGTTGTTAGGGGCAACCAGCTAAAAGGGGCAATGTCTTGAAATGCCAGCAAAGTCCACAAGGAGTAAGAACATGCAATTAAAGACAATCAAATTCCAAACTATAAAAACATGCAATTAAAACTATAATCCAATCCTAAAATATAAAAAACATGCGATTTAAAATCCACAGCAATAAAACACTAACACTTGCATGGCAATGAAACATAAACAAATTAAATCCCCTACTTGTGTCCCATCACATCGACACCTCTGTTCTAGGGAGTTTCTGATTGCCATGAAACACCTCAGTAGTTTTGATACTCCAGCAGAGACAGGAAATTGTCGGGAATTGTCCAATTGTCTCCTGGAAAAAGTCACACCACTTGAGGGGACACAAATGAACGTTAACCACCATTTAATGCACTTGTTGACTTTAAAAAGTCATCAAGGCCCCGCCCGCCCAACAGGATCATCAGATTATCTTCAGAGAACCTTGTCTTACAAGTGTGATCATAATCACAACATTAAATCTTGCATGTATGTGTGTGTCGTTGTTAGGACCTGAACAAAGAGTCGAAGCAGAGCGGGCCCATCAGAGACCGCCTGACGGTGTTCAGTGACGTCTTTGATATGTGCAAAAGCTCATCTGTATTTGGATGCATCCTGGGGGAAATTAAAGTTGTTCCATTTCTACTGTACCCACTGGCTGAGGGTTTTTCTTTTCTTTTTTGAGTATGTGCCATGCCGTCTCATGTGTCGGAGGGACGGTGAGTCCCTGGCGTAGTGGGTGGAAGTGGAGCAAACCGCAGTCATGGTGCGTCACACAGCTGGTTATCAGAGGACAATGGCTCCTCTGCGTTTTTTTTCAGATGTGTAAGAGGGGCATGGAAAGTTCTGCAATATGTGATGGATGTGCTCACAATCTTCCTAAAATGAATTATATTTAATTATTTTATATTATCGGACATTATACTAAGTGGGACATTAATGCGTAGGAGCTATTCAACCAAAACAGTGTCATTTGCATGCCTTGGCAATATAATGCACAGAAAGGATAACTTTATCATCATCCACATTTTCTACTAAAAAGTGTCCTGCCCATTATTCCAATTGCTTATTAAATAAATAACATTTTTAATAGTAATTTAAAGTATGTTGAATGCTAAATAAAACTGGCATTTGTTGCCAGTCCCCACTTCTTAAAATTAGACTTAAAGGCCTACTGAAACCCACTACTACCCACCATGCAGTCTGATAGCTTATATATCAATGATGAAATATTAACATTGCAACACATGCCAATATGGCCTTTTCATTTTACTAAATTGCAATTTTAAATTTCCCGGGAGTTTCGTCTTGAAAACGTCGTGTAATGATGACGTGTACGCAAGACGTCACAGGTTTTAGGAAGTATGAGCGCTGCGCACACACACAGCTAAATGTCGTCTGCTTTAACGGCATAATTACACAGTATTTTGGAGATCTGTGTTGCTGAATCTTTTGCAATTTGTTAAATTAATATTGGAGAAGTCAAAGTAGCTAGATGGAGTTGGGAAGCTTTAGCCTTTAGCCACACAAACACACGGTTATTCCTTGTTTATATTTCCTGGAAGTGAAAATTTACTATGGATCAGAGCGCGGTCAAACGAACATGAAACACGACGAAATGTCAACCAGCGGGTTTCGGTGAGAAAATTGTGGTTAAAAAGTCCCTTCTTACCGGAGAAAAGCTGAGCTTGTGCCGTCCATAGCTGCCGTCGACTCCCCTGAGACACTGGCGTCAAGACACCCGTGGACGTACACCTCCGACTATCAGGTACTATTTAACTCACTAAAACACTAGCAAAACAATAGAAAGATAAAGGATTTCCCAGAATTATCCTACTAAATGGTTTAAAAACATCGGAATCCGTCCCAATGCAATCGCGTTTTTGTTTTTTTCAACTTTTTTTGTTTTTTTCTAGTCCGTCGCTATCAATATCCTCAAACACGAATCTTTCATCCTCGCTCAAATTAATGGGGAAATTGTCGTTTTGTCTGTCCGAATAGCACTTTTTGTTGGAGGCTCCCATTATAAACAATGTGAATATGTGAGGAGCCCCCACACGTGTGACGTCATCGTCTGCGACTTCTGGTAGAGGCAGGGCTTTTGTCTTAGCAATACGAAAGTTGCAAACTTTATCGTGGATGTTCTCTACTAAATCCTTTCAGCAAAAATATGGCAATATCGCGAAATGATCAAGTATGACACATAGAATGGACCTGCTATCCCCGTTTAAATAAGAAAATCTAATTTCAGTAGGCCTTTAACAAGAAATGTAATGCTTTAAATTCCTTAAAAATGTTTGTTTCTATTTACATATTCCTAGTATTTCTGGTCTCCAATTATGTTTCTAGGCTTATTTTCTATAAAGATTAAAAAACAAGTTAAAACTCACACTTGTTTCAGTCTTACCCACACATTACCCCAGGGACAGTGTGGCTATTTGCCCTATCAAAGAATCTCAGGAAAAGTCCTTAATGTGTGCAGCAATGTTTTTTCAGTCCCAGTGCCCTGTGCTTTGCAGTGGTTTGTTGGGGGAGCAGCACCAGCAAAAGGGACTTAAACCGGATTGACAAACTGATCCGGAAAGCCGGCCAAACTATTGGTACGCAGTTGGAGGCGTTTGTGTCAGTGAGGGACAGGAGGACACTGGACAAACTGCTGGCCATCATGGACAATCCTGCCCACCCATTCATTCTACCAGACAATTGAGGGACAGCGGAGCTAATACTCCAAAATGCTCCTTCAGCTTCATTCCCACAGTGGTCGATTCAAGAACTGCTTCATCCAGCACTCCTTCCAGCTGTATAATCACATAATCACTCGCCATACAGCAATAGATGATATCTGTCTATTACCTGACACCTTCTGTGTTAGCTACCTCTCTTTGTTTTTAATGTATATTTTCTGCTAGATTGCTCTCTATTTTGTACTGCCCTTCTTTTTTTTTTTTGCTGCAGCTGATACATATACTGTATTATTGTACATGGTAATTGGGATTTCTTATATATTGTATATATTATATAAAAACATGATATATAATAATGTATCAGTATTTATAATATACTGTATATCTAATATGTATATATTACGTATACGTTATATTTTATATTGCTACTATGGTACATTTTTGGTCTACTTTATACCTGCATTATCCTTTGTAACTGAGCTATGGTGTGGAACAATTTCCCTTGTGGATCATTAAAGTTTGTCTACGTCTAAATCAGCTTAGGCGTGCAACAATTGAACCTCCATGGAGTATTTGCACTAACATTTAGTATAGCCTTCATATCTATCATCAAAAGACTTTCAACTAGAAAAGCGGTCACAGGGCCCAGATCTCCGACAGGTCCTGTTTCCCAATAGGAAACCACTTAAAAAATCCTGAATCCAGACAGTGATCCGGAACACTCCCTAAATCTAATCACTTGCAACATTTTGACGGACAAGGCGGGGGTTGTTTGGTTCATCTGACGCTTTCAAACGGGCTGCAAGAGGGTTCACCGATCAGTCCGAGCAAATGGGCGTGATTGTCTTATAGTGGAAGGAAATACACGGAGAGAACCCTATTGTCAATCATCCAATTATTTTAGGTTGTCCTGAAGAATTTGGAGGTAATCCTCCTTTTTCATTGTCCCATTTACTCTCTGTAAAGCACCAGTTCCATTGGCACCAAAACAGGCCCAGAGCAAAATACTACCACCACCATGCTTGACGGTAGGGTGGGTGTTCCTGTGATTAAAGGCCTCACCGTTTCTCATCCAAACATAGATGTTTGGATGAGAAAAATATATTTAGATTATTCATATATTATATTATGTATATATATATATATATATATATAAATATATATAAAATGTTATATATTATTTATTATTATCTGTTGTGAGCAAACTGTGGTGCTGAATTTCCCCAAGGGATCAATAAAGTAGCTTCTATTCTATTCTATTTTATTCATATTGTTGGGTATTGTGGCCATCAGCTATTTGTTTGTTTCATCTGACCACATAACTTTCCTCCAGAAGGTCTTATCTTTGTTCATATGATCAGCAGCAAACTTTAGACAAGCCTTGAGGTGTTGCTTCTGGAGCAAGGGCCCTTCTTCTTGCATGGTAGCCTCTGAGTCAATGGCGATGCAAAACACATTTGACTGTGAACACTGACACCTTTGTTCCAGCAGCTTCCAATTCATTGCAGACCTGCATTTTTGGTGGTTCTCAGTTGACTTTTGATCATCCTGACAAATTTTCTCTCAGCAGCAGGCGATTGCTTATGTTTTCTTCTTGATTGTGGCAGTGAAAAAACTGTGCCATGCACTTTATTCTTACCAACATTTGTCTGCACAGTTGCACTTGGGACCTTAAGCTGTTTTGAAATGGCTCCAAGTGACTTTCCTGACTTGATCAAGTCAATGATTCGTTTTTTTCAGATCTGTGCCGAGTTCCTTTGTCTGTAACAAAGTCTAATGACTGCATCACATGAGCCCTATTTAAATGGGCTCAGTGAAGTCAACAGGTGTCGTCAATCATAATCATTCACATTAAGTTAAGAGGCCATGCCATGAAGCTAATTTGATTTGATTGTAACTTTTCCACATCACCAAACTTGATAATGTATGTTGCTTTATGTATACTTTTGACCCAGCAGATTTGGTCACATTTTCAGTAGAGCCATAATATATTTATAAAATAACCAAACTTCATGAATGTTTTTGTGACCGACAAGTATTTGTTCCAATCACTCTATCCAGAAAAAATAAAAGTTGTAAAAATTATTGGAAACTCAAGACAGCCATAAGATTATGTCCTTCACAAGTGTATGTGAACTTTTGACCACGACTGTGTGTGTGTGTGTGTGTGTGTGTATATATATATATATATATATATATATATATATATATATATATATATAAATCAATCAATCAATCAATGTTTACTTATATAGCCCTAAATCACTAGTGTCTCAAAGGGCTGCACAAACCACTACCACATCCTCGGTAGGCCCACATAAGGGCAAGGAAAACTCACACCCAGTGGGACATCGGTGACAATAATGACTATGAGAACCTTGGAGAGGAGGTAAGCAATGGATGTCGAGCGGGTCTAACATGATACTGTGAAAGTTCAATCCATAATGGATCCAACACAGCCGCGAGAGTCCAGTCCAAAGCGGATCCAACACAGCAGCGAGAGTCCCGTTCACAGCGGAGCCAGCAGGAAACCATCCCAAGCGGAGGCGGATCAGCAGCGCAGAGATGTCCCCAGCCGATACACAGGCAAGCAGTACATGGCCACCGGATCGGACCGGACCCCCTCCACAAGGGAGAGTGGGACATAGGGGAAAAAAAATAAATATATATATATATATATATATATATATATATATATATATATATATATATATATATATATATATATATATATATGGGTGTGTATTGATGTTATTTAGCAAGGCTATAAAAAGTTTGGAGACCTCTGTGTTGTATTGTATTTTTATATTGTATTGTGATCATTTCAATGTAACATTATAGTAAAGTGCTTTATTTTTACACCAGAACAGAACGTTCCAGCCATAACACGCTCAAAGGACCAAGATATAAAGCCTGTGTCTCGCTATGCTGTACATAAAACCACATGTGCATTAGCCTTCAGGGCAATAGCACATGCTATATCTCCTATGGCTGTGCTGCATGTGAACAAATAGTCACTTTGTCATGGAGACAGACTCATAAAGAGAGGCTTGTTGTATGATTGTGATGAATGTTCTGGTGAGGATTCGGTAGCTCATATGAAAAGGTCCGCACTTGGTCTTCACGGGATGTATAGCAGCAGCAACAAGAGCATCTTTTAGGATGTTAAAATTCCTTGAATTTTCCAAGTTGAAAACATTTTTTACTTGGAACTTCAGAATATTATGACATTAAGTGTAAAAAATGTAGGGTATTGACCTTGTATTAACTGTTTAGTTTGTAAAGGAAATTTGTGACAATATTAAAAGTCCCTTTTATTTTACATGTATGTGTTTTCTTTATAAACTATTTAATTTGATCTATTACAGAATTAAGATTCATGGCATTTATAAATTGGGGCACTATAGCTCGGATCCAGGTTCAATCCCCGCTTCTACCATCCTAGTCACTGCCGTTGTGTCCTTGAGCAAGACGCTTTACCCACCTGCTCCCAGTGCCACCCACGCTGGTTTGAATGTAACTTATATATTGGGTTTCACTATGTAAAAGCGCTTTGAGTCACTAGAGAAAAGTGCTATATAAAATATAATTGATTTCACTAAATTCCTTCTCGTAACATACTCGATCATGACTAAAATGCATTTTGTATGGTTTGTTTAACTAATTAGACTTTTTGTACAAAATCTTACTAAAGGGCTTAGATGGTAGAAAAGCAACTTGAGGGTTGATGGTTTGTATCCAGCTTCCGCTATGCTAGTCACAGCCCTTGTGTGCTTGGGGAAGACACTTTACCCACCTTGCCGCTGGTGGGTGGTGGATAGCACCTTGGGTGGGAGCTTATGCCATTAAGTATGGTTACAAGTAGTAAATAAGTAAGTAAGTACATTTTATTTTCAAGAGCTTTTCACAAATAAAATCACAAAGCACGCTACAAAACCTAGGTGAAGGAAAACAACAATTCAATTTAAAACAAGTACAGACCATTTGCCATTTAAATTGTAGTGAGGACAGGTTGCAGTGTGGCATGTAGACAAATATTAGCGGATTTGTGGCAATGCATTAGTTATCGACTCATACTCAAACACGTCAGCACCAACCGAAAGCTGCATCAAAGGTGTTTCTCATCCATGATAGTCATAGTCATGACCATTCTTCAAGCAAAATACATCTCTCCTTCAAAGAGTACTGCATTTTTACATCACAGATGCCTTAAGTGTGTCTCGGGCACCATTTTTGGACCGAAACTTGTTATTTTCATATTATTTTCAGACATATTCCTATTATTTAGGTATTCATTATTAATCCATCTTCTTCCGCTTATGCGTGGTCAGGTCGCGGGGGCAGCAGCCTAAGCAGGGAAGCCCAAACTTCCCTCTCCCCAGCCACTTCGTCCAGCTCTTCCCGGGGGATCCCGAAGCGTTCCCAGGTCAGATGGGAGACATAGTCTTCCCAATTTGTCCTGGGTCTTCCCCGTGGCCTCCTACCGGTTGGACGTGGCCTAAACACCTCCCTAGGAAGGCGTTTGGATGGCATCCTGACCAGATGTCTGAACCACCTCATCTGGCTCCTCTTGATGTGGAAGAGCAGCGGCTTTACTTTGAGCTCCCCCCGGATGGCAGAGCTTCTCACCCTATCTCTATCTCTATCTCTATCTCACCCTTGACAGCTTTGCCTTTCTGCTCAGCTCCTTCTTTACCACAACACATCGATACAGCGTCCGCATTACTGAAGACGCCGCACCGATCCGCCTGTCGATCTCACGATCCACTCTTCCCCCACTCGTGATCAAGACTCCTAGGTACTTGAAGTCCTCCACTTGGGACAGGGTCTCCTCCTCAACCCGGAGATGGCACTCCACCCTTTTCCGGGAGAGAACCATGGACTCGGACTTGGAAGTGCTGATTCTCATTCCGGTCGCTTCACACTCGGCTGCGAAACGATCCAGTGAGAGCTGAAGATCCCGGCCAGATGAAGCCATCAGGATCACATCATCTGTAAAAAGCAGAGACCTAATCCTGCACCCACTAAACCGGATCCCCTCAACGCCTTGACTGCGCCCAGAAATTCTGTCCATAAAAGTTATGAGCAGAGTCGGTGACAAAGGGCAGCCTTGGCGGAGTCCAAACCTCAATGGAAACGTGTCCGACTTACTGCCGGCGATGCGGACCAAGCTCTGACACTGATTGTACAGGGAGCGGACCACCACAATCAGACAGTCCGTTACCCCATACTCTCTGAGCACTCCCCACAGGACTTCCCGAGGGACACGGTCGAATGCCTTCTCCAAGTCCACAAAGCACATGTAGACTGTTTGGGCAAACTCCCATGCACCCTTCAAGAACCCTGCCGAGAGTATAGAGCTGGTCCACAGTTCCATGACCAGGACGAAAACCACACTGTTCCTCCTGAATCCGAGGTTCGATTATCCGGCGTAGCCTCCTCTTGGTGGAAAATTTTGCAAATTTGTTAAATAAATAAACAAAAAATATATATTTTGTTGTTTTCTTACTGTGCCGAAAATGAACCGAACCGGGACCTCTAAACAGAGGTACGTACCGAACCGAAGTTTTTGTGTACCGTTACACCCCTAAGTAGTAGTAGGCCTAAGTATTCATTAAAAACCAAGCATAAGTTTTATTTAACAAATATTTTTTATATTTTTGGCCACTGGAACATTACACACAGTTTGAACAGTAGCACTATGTTTAAAATATAAAAATAAAACAGCGAATTTTAGCAAGTGATTCTTTAGTTGATTGGCAACACTAAATTGGCCCTAGTGTGTGAATGTGAGAGTGAATGTTGTCTGTCTATCTGTGTTGGCCCTGCGATGAGGTGGTGACTTGTCCAGGGTGTACGCCGCCTTCAGCCCAATTGTAGCTGAGATAGGCGCCAGTGCCCTCCGCGACCCCAAAAGGGAATAAGCGGTAGAAAATGGATGGATGGATGGATGAATTCTTTGTTGTATCATTAGATTGAGCCCACGAACCACAGTTTGAGAATCATTGCTCGAACACAAAGATTTATGAAGAGGTTTTGTAATATTGATTAGCTTTTATTGACTACCGTTTTTTACGGATTATTAGCCGCACTTGAAATCCATTTTTTCCCTCAAAACTCGACACCGCCCCTTATAACCCGGTGCGCCTAATGTAAGGAATAAGTTTGGTTGAGCTTACCCACCTTTTAGCAATTTTATTTGGTACATGGTGTAATGATAAGTGTGACCAGTAAGTAGGAGTCAGACATAAGAGATACATGTAGGCTTCACCGTTTGATGTGCTTCAACATACGAGTATTTTTATGGTGTGTGTATAAGGTAAAACCGTTTATCTGGCGTTTTGTTCGTAATATTATGCAAAAGCAACTTTTCTTACCTCCTGGTACCTGCTGATCTGTATCTCCCCTGTAGTGAAACAAAAATAAATATTATCAACAACAGTATCAATATTAGTTATAATTTCTCATAGCAGTGATTTAAATCCCTCATTTACATTATCATTAGACATTTATAAAAAAAAATTAAAAAAAAAAAGAACAATAGTGTCACAGTGGCTTACACTTGCATCGCATTTCATAAGCTTGACAACACACTGTGTCCAATGTTTTCACAAAGATAAAATAAGTCATATTTTTGGTTCGTTTAATAGTTAAAACAATTTTACATCATTGCAATCAGTGGATAAAACACTGTCCTTTATAATTATAAAAGCTTTTTTTTTTTTTTAAATCTACTACGCTGCTAGCATGTCAACAGATTGGGGTAGATCCTGAAATACTATGTATTGAATGAATACAAAATCGTTTTGAATCGGAAAAATATAGTTTTTGAATCGAAAATCGCGTTGAATCGAAAAAATCGATATGTTATCGAATCGCGACGCCAAGAATCGATATTGAATCGAATCGTGGGACATCCAAAGATTCGCAGCCCTAATATTTATATTCAAATCTCAAAAATATATTTCCAAATACACGTTTATTTATACAAATTCTTGATTTATTTGTATGTCACATTTTTATATTTGTACATTTTATTTGTATATATTTTAAAATCTCAAAAATATATTTACAAATATGTGTTTATTTATACAATGTATTCATTTATTTGCATGTCATATTTGTATTTTCATTTGTATATTTATTATTATATGCATATGTATTAATAAAATTTTGATATATATAAGTTGATGTGAGACAATTCTACTTCCATAAAACTCAACTCAACTCAACCTAGTGGAAAAAGGACATATTAAGTTTTACATATTAGAGTATACTGTGAAATTTTTATTAAAGATCAAATGTTGCAATAGTCATGTATTTAATTGTATTTTGAGCAAACCTTATAGTTTTTAACTTCGGTATAATTACAAATATAAAGAAACTTTGGATCAGTAAAGTGTGACATAACGAGCATAATTCTCTTTGAACACTAGAGGGCAGCAGTGAATAAAGAGAAAACTTTTCCCACTATCGAAGGCAGGGGTCGGCAACCCACAATGTTGAAAGAGCCATATTGCACCAAAAATACAATGAAAAAAAATGTAAAGCTTCACATCAGTATTATAATGAAGGCAACACATGATGGAAGCGTCTATATTAGCTATCAAAATGACTATGTGTTGCAGGCTGATGCAAATGTTGAAATGTAATATTTATTCTACATCTACACATTTCTACAACACTGGAAAACATTAATAAAACGGAGGCTTTTCAGAGGGTGAGATAACTCCTAGAAATTACTGGCTTAGAATGCACAGAGGTAAAGATGTGTGTGTTCAAGTGGAAGGAAACGAAAACTACAGATAAAATGACCTCAAATATAAAACACGAGGCATAAAGATGCATTATGTAAATGCAGCTAGCATAAATAGCATGTTAGCATCGATTAGCTTGCAGTCATGCAGTGACCAAATAAGTCTGAATAGCACTCCACACAAGTCAATAACATCAGCAAAGCTCACCTTTGTGGATTCACGCACATCATAAAACATTTGATGGACAAATAGAGACCAAGAAGGAGTGGCATAAAACACGTCTTTCTGTGGCAGCATCAAGGAATGTTGTACATGTAAACAAACTATGGTGCGTTCAAAGACTTCCGAAATTAGGAAAATATGGAGCGCCAAATACTCTCATCAGTGTAGCAAGTTTAATATAAACTGTGAGATTTTCAACAATTAGGAAGGTTTGTGTCATGTTTGTCCTCCTACAGAAACAATATTAAAACAAAACAAAAAATGTTCCTCATATTTTTCCATTTTTATACATTTTTGAAAAAGCTCCAGGAAGCCACTAGGGCGGCGCTAAAGAGTCGCTTGTGGCCTACCCCCGATCTAAGGGGTGTCCAATATTTCTAATGAGGGCCGCATACTCAAAAAAATCAACAGACGCAGGAGCAATTTTGATATTTTCTAATGTTTAAAACCAATACTATACAGGATTTTTTTTTTTTTTAAATAATTTTGATATTAGCGTCAACCTTTTCTTGTCATATTACAGTTGCCAATTAATATGTTTTTGTAAAAAAATTCAAAATGTTAAAGGCCTACTGAAATTAGATTTTCTTATTTAAACGGGGATAGCAGGTCCACTCTATGTGTCATACTTGATCATTTCGCAATATTGCCATATTTTTGCTGAAAGGATTTAGCAGAGAACGATAAAGTTCGCAACTTTTGGCCGCTAATAAAAAAGCCTTGCCTGTACCGGAAGTAGCAGACGATGTGTGCGTGACGTCACTGGTTGTAGAGCTCCTCACATCCTCACACGTTTACAATCATGAACACCAGCAACTAGAGCGATTCGGACTGAGAAAGTGACAATTTCCCCATTAATTTGAGCGAGGATGAAAGATTCGTGGATGAGGATAATGAAAGTGAAGGACTAAAAAAAGAAAAAAAAAGGCGAGGGCAGTGGGAGCGATTCAGATGTTATTAGACACATTTAATAAGATAATTCTAGAAAATCCCTTATCTGCTTATTGTGTTACTAGTGTTTTTATGAGATTATATGGTACCTGAAAGTCAGAGGGGTGTGGCCACAGGTGTGGTGACCGCCAGTGTCTCTGAGCGAAGCCAGGCAGCTACAGGAGGACGCAAGCTCCGCTCATAACTACCGTAAGAGCCGACTTACTACCACAATTTTTTCACTCAAACCTGCCGGTTGACATATGGTCGGGAACCTGTTCGCTTGACCGCTCTGTTCCATAGTAAAGCTTCACCTTCGGGATATTTAAACAAGGAAACACCGGCTGTGTTTGTGTTGCTAAAGGCAGCTGCAATACACCGCTTCCCACCTCCATCTTTCTACTTTGACTTCTTCATTATTAATTGAACAAATTGCAATAGATTCAGCAACACAGATGTCCAGAATACTGTGTAATTATGCGATTAAAGCAAACTACTTATAGTTTGGATCGGGCTGGAAAAAAATGTCCACTACAACCGGTAACGTCAAACCCACGCGACATCATACCGCGACGTTTTCAACGGGACACTTCGCGGGAAATTTAAAATTGCAATTGAGTAAACTAAAAAGGCCGTATTGGCATGTGTTGCAATGTTAATATTTCATCATTGATATATAAACTATCAGACTGCGTGGTCGGTAGTAGTGGGTTTCAGTAGGCCTTTAATATTATTTTGTAGAATTTGCTGCGCGTTGCACTTTGGTACGGAGCCCCTAAGGCCTGGGTGTCAAACTCTGGCCGTGTAATTTCATTTGGCCCTTGAGGCAATATCAAATTAACATTAGAGCTGGCCCACCGGTATTATAACACTGCATTCGCCGCTAATACTCATTCTCGTCAACCTTCCCGATTTTCCCGGGAGACTCCCGAAGTTCAGTGCCCCTCCCAAATGTCTCCCGATTTCCACCCGGACAAATATATTGGGGGCGTGCCGTAAAAGCACTGCCTTTGGCGTTCTCTACATGTCGCCATGTCCACTTTTCCTCCATACAAACAGGGTGCCGGTCCACTCACATAATAAATGCGGCTCATACACACACACAAGTGTATGCAAGGCATGCTTGGTCAACAGCCATACAGGTCACACTGAGGGTGGCCGTATAACAACTTTAACACTGTTACACACTGTGAACCCACAGCAAACAAGAATGACAAACACATTTCGGGAGAACATCCGCACCGTAACACTACATAAACACAACCGAACAAATACCCATAACCCCTTGCATCACTAACTCTTCCGGGACGCTATAATATACACCCCCGCTACCACCAAACCCCGCCCCAACTCAAACCCGCCGCCGAAAATAGGCATTCAATTTGTATTTTCATTTTATTTGATATGCCATTGATATTTTTTAATATTAGTATTTAAAACTCGATTGTGCATGTCACTATAAAGTTATATAAGCCTTGCTTGGTCAATATTCAATGCAAAACTTGTTTGGGTCCCTATTAAAGGATTAATTTGTTCAACCTCGGCCCACGGCTTCGTTCAGTTTTAAATTTTGGCCCACACTGTATTTGAGTTTTACACCCCTGCCCTAAAGGGACATGGGGGAACTTTTTTTATTTTATTTTTATTTTTTTAGATATGTATCTCGTGCGCATTAGACACATATCTAAAATACAAAAATTAAAAAAAACTCCCCATGTCCCTTTAGGGGCTCTGTACTTTGGACACCTCTGCACTACCTAAAATCTAATATTTAGGGAAATATTTGTAGCCAGCATGTCTTTATTCCCATTTAACCACTGATATATGTATCCATATTTTTGTAAAACATATTTTCAATACATATGTTACATTTCAATACATAATTTAAAAAAATATATTTAGACTTTTTGTGTTTGCTGCGGGGTCTTTCCTTCGAGGTTCAAAGTAAAGTGAATTATATTTATATAGCGCTTTTCTCAAGTGACTCAAAGCGCTTTACTTTGTGAAACCCAATATCCAAGTTATATTTAAAACCAGTGTGGGTGGCACTGGGAGCAAGTGGGTAAAGTGTCTTACCCAAGGACACAACAGCAGTGCATAGGATGGTGCAAGCTGGGATCGAACCTGCAACCCTCAAGTTGCTGGCACGGCCGCTCTACCAACCGAGCTATACCGCTATACCGAAGTGCCACTTCTTCTCAACAAGCCACAGGTGTCAACATGCATTCCTCGACATGCTAACTGAGTCAAATGTAGTCAACATCAGTCATCAGCCTCATAGATAAGTTAGTGATGACATCAGCTGTTTGACCCCAGAAGAAAAAGATTAGGGAGAAACACTGATGACAGTTGACCTTTGCCCCCCTGCAGGAGCGAGTGCCCCGCTGTCTGCTGGATCCTAATCACAGGTCAAAGTCTGCTTCCGAGTGTGTTGTCACACTCTCACAACACTCCTCTCGTCCTGTCGACAACACCACTGACATTCTTGCCAGCATGCTGCTGCGGACTCTTCTCCTCCTTCTATGTGTGTCGGCCGGCGTGTGCGCCACTCTGGGCCACTACCAGTCCACAGCCCAGAACCAGGAGGAACCTCCCGGGGTGGATCCACGAGACACGGTTGCAGAAGACCCCCCACTGGGTGAAGAACACAAGCAGTCTGAGGTGGACCACACAGCAGCTGAGGGTGTTGGTGCTTCAGTTGCAAGCACACAGAGGCCACCTGAAGATGTGGAGAGTCATGCTGAAGGCCAGCAGCAACCTTCTGAGGAGGAAGAGAGCAATGAGATCAAGCATGTCGAGACTAAACCGCCGGCGAACGTTTCCTCTCCGCGTGACGACAACAGCAGCTGGAGTATCAACTCGATCAGGAGCAGTTTCCAAACCGTGCACGGCTACTTCGACTCCCTGGTGGAGCTGGTGGGGGGTCACAATGGCGTGTGTCAGTACCGCTGCAGATATGGTGAGTATGGTGTCCCTAGTTACCGTCAAATGATCATTCTTTGATGTGCACATCTGATCTATTCCACATTGTGGAACGGAGAGACAAGTTCTGACAATGGCACATCTTATCTGTGAGCACACTTTTACACAAGATCAACCTGGACCTTACGTGGAGGACTGATGACTTCACATTGACCCATACTGAGATAATACTGTGGCCAAAATACTAGGACTACTGATATGCAGTTACCTTTTATTTGTGTTAATTACTAATATTATCAATCTTATCAAATGAATGATATATTTAAACACACACAAAGTAGGGATTATTCATTATAAATCAAATAATTACAAATAATGTTTTTTAACATTAAAAGAGCCCTCTGGACGTGAAATAACACCCTCATAGTCACGTTTATCGTGAGGATCTGTCACTTCATTTCTGTTCGTGCTTCCTTGTTTTGTGTTTATTTCCTACCAGTGCTCTTTTACTGCTTGTCCCACCGAATGCTGTTTTCCCTTCACCTGCTGCTGATTGGCAGCCGGGCCACACCTGGTGCTAATCAGCAGGAGGCCTCGCCTGCTTCTCAGCGCTCGAGGATTGCTTATGTTTTGAGAACCATTGTATGCACGACTGCATCCTTGTCTGTTTTTAAATACATTAACATCATCTTACCTGAAATTCACCCTCCTGGTTCCTGCATCTTGGGGTCACTACAACTGCAGCCATGCGAGTTCCTCACACTTTACACTTCTTTGATCCAATATGTTGGCTGAGGCTTAGCCAATCAGTTGCCACAATACCGAAAAGCACGCTGTGATCTCATCTAGTGGCCACTAACACGTTAGTCATGATATTTCAGGTTCTTTTAGCCATTTACATGCTTGAAAATGCTTAATTTAGGGCAAAAATATGCTTTAAATATGTTTTTTTTAATCTGCAATATAGTTATAATATCTTAGACTTTAATCAATCAATCAATCAATGTTTATTTATATAGCCCTAAATCACAAATGTCTCAAAGGACTGTACAAACCACTACGACTACGACATCCTCGGAAGAACCCACATAAGGGTAAGGAAAACTCACACCCAGTGGGACGCCAGTGACAATGATGACTATGAGAACCTTAGAGAGGACCTCATATGAGTTTGTCTAAGTCTATGAATTAGACTTAGACAAACTTTATTGATCCACAAGGGAAATTGTTCCACACAGTAGCTCAGTTACAAAGGATGGAAAGGGTAAGCGTGGAAAGGATAATACAGGTATAAAGTAAACATGTACCATAGTAGAAATATAACATATATGTAATATTTACATATTATATATACTGTATATAAAATATACAGTATGTAAAATATACTGATATATTTGTATATTATATTTGTATCTAATATATACAACATATAACAATCATATATATAGAAACATACACACACACACACACACATATATATATATATATATATATATAACATTGTGTGTCACAATTAGTGAAACAGGATGTGGTCAAGGACGACTGTATGTTTGTAATATTTGCAGTAACTAAAACCTTTTATTTTTATCAATGAGTTATTAAAATAAAACATTCCAAATTACCTTGATGGTTTTTTTTTACTTAAATTTTCATCAGTTAAGATTGTCTTCCTTATTTTATTTTTACTTTTTTTATTTTTTGAATAGTGTGTCCGTGTTTTATATATAATTGTTGGATCTTTTTTTTAAGAAAATCAAAATAATGTAAAAATGGGCTGCAATCTTTTATATTAACCAATTGCACTGTTTTAATTAGCTTTTGCGCGAATATACATAAACATATAAAAGGTACGGCGTGTCGCAGTGGGAGAGTTGCCGTGCGCAACCCGAGGGTCACTGGTTCAAATCCCACCTAGAAGCAACCTCGTCACGTCCGTTGTGTCCTGAGCAAGACACTTCACCCTTGCTCCTGATGGGTGCTGGTTGGCGCCTTGCATGGCAGCTCCCTCCATCAGTGTGTGAATGTGTGTGTGAATGGGCAAATGTGGAAGTAGTGTCAAAGCGCTTTGAGTACCTTGAAGGTAGAAAAACGCTATACAAGTACAACCCATTTATTTATTATATTATAACATTGCAGAATGTGGTTCCCTGCCCTATGAAGGCAACATTACTAACTGCATTAGACGTCACTACATTTGAGGGGTGTACCTACTGCACAGTAATGTTGGTTATTCCCCGACAGGAGAACATCCTCAGCCCCGTCCCGACTACAAGCACCAAGAACCCAATGGCTGCAGCTCCTCTATGGTGGGATTCCAGGTGAATGTTGCTGTTCATAGCAGCAAACATGTCACACAGACAATCTTTGCAAACAACACAACAATCGAATGTAGTATCTCCCCTCTGACAGCTTGACCTGGGCATCCCCGCCATGACTGAGTGCTGTAACCATCTCGACGTGTGCTATGACAACTGTGGCGTGAACAAGTACGAATGTGACACCAAGTTTCGCTCTTGTCTTCACAACATCTGCTCTGACCTGAAGAGAAGTCTTGGCTTTGTGTCCAAAGTGGAAGGTGAGACACTTGAAGATGTGAAGTTATTGCCGATACACAAATTAAGCTGCTCGGTTTTTGTGAGTACTTTATATCAGGGCCAAATCCTGCTTGGAAATGACAGCAGACCAGCCCACTAGCTCAGTTCCAAAACTTGGAAGACATTTTTTCAACAGTTTCCTTCAAACATTATACAGTAGCTCTGTTAAATACAAACCCCAAAACCAGTCAAGTTGGCACGTTGTGTACATCGTAAATAAAAACAATGCAATTATTTGCAAATCCTTTTCAACCTATATTCAATTAAATACACTGCAAAGACAAGATACTTAACGTTCGAACTGGAAAACATGATTATTTTTGCAAATTTTAACTCATTTGGAATTTGATTCCTGCAACATGTTTCCAAAAAGCTGGCACAAGTGGTAAAAAGACTGAGAAAGTTGAGGAATGCTCATCAAACACTTATTTGGAACATCCCACATGTGAACAGGCTACCTTCTTCTTTTTTTTATTAAATCAACACAAAAACACACAAGATACACTTTCCATCAGTGCATCAACCCCCCAAAGAAAACCCCTCCCTCCCCCATTCACACCCAGCCACACCCACTCACACAAAAAAGGGTTGTTTCTTTTTGCTACCAAAATGCTGGTTCCCACAACATATATAACACAGTCTGCAAGGGACACAGTCCCTGAAACACACATGATTGTGTGTGTCGCTGGTCCACTAACACTATCATTAATTACTATTTTTTATGTAATTGTTTCATATGATTTTACTTTCTTTTTTATCCCCAAAAAATGTCATTGTTTTCCTTTTTTTTTTTTTAAATCTCATTTTATTTTATTAAAAAAATAAAAAATAAAAAAAATAACCTTATCTTCATCAGACCAGATTGTTAATGGAATTAGACTTGTCTATAAGGTTTTTAAAACCAGGTCCAGTCCAGACAATGTCAAAGTGGGGCTCAGCAACACACACCCTCATCCATGTACAACAACAAAAATTAGGGAAATAACAGATTGCATATAAGTTATAAACAAAATTACATTTTCATAAAAAGCATTTGTGTATAGTCCACATTATGTCCAAGTCAGATTCAACACACACCTTCATTTTGTACACTCAAAAAAAAGGGAACACAACAACAGATGGCATATGTGTTGCTGTTGTTGCATATCTATAAACATTATTACATTTTCATAATAAGCCTTTAAGGATTTCCCATCTTTTTTCATGTTTTTTGGCATCATTATCGTTGTCAATCATGTATCTTTCTAAAGTTAAAAAATACTGAATAAATGTTTTAAAGAAAGTAATACTAAGTGAATATCTATTTTTGGCCTTAAAAATAAACCTTTTACCAAGTACTATAATTAAATTGACTAAGTCATGCTTGTCAATAAACTCTCCTAAAATAACAGAAACTATATCAAGCTTAATAAACAAACCAACCCTTGAACACGTTTTTTCAACTTCCACCCAAAAAGAAGACACAATATGACAATACCAAAACAAATGCAGGGTGGATTCAGATTCCTGACAGCAAAAGCGGCAATCATCTGACTCAGTCATATTCCATAGTTTTAACATTTTCCCCGTGGGTAAGAAGTTATAAATAATTTTAATTTGAAAATAACGGTTTTGCACATCGATAGTAGTTTTGTAGATTAGTTTGAATTTGGCATCCCACGGCAACGGGCAGTCAAAAAAGTTCTCCCATTTTCCATATGTGTTATATGGGACAGCCTTCAAAGATTTCTTTATTAGATAAAAAATTTATATTTTTATATTAATTTTAGTTCCTTTTTGCCAGGCTACCTTCTTTCCTTGAGTTGCCGCAGGGCCTATAGCATGCGCCTGCCTTGAATTATTCGTTTCCCAAAATAATTAGCGCATGCTTACTATTACCGTTTGGTCAAACTCGTGACATCCCGAGTGACACTTCCCTTGTCATCATTTTCAAAATGGAGGAGGCTGATTTCAATACCGGTAATTTGAAATCGCATAAAGGGAAGAAGATTAAGAGCTATTCAGTAGGATTTTAGGTCCAAGCTTACATCACACTCAAATTTTTTACTGCATACCTTTGGTAAGTGCCGGAGTGAGAAGAGGTTTTAAAATAATTAGCGCATGCTTACTTTTACCGCAAGGCTTTTGTAAGTGCAGGAGTAAGAAGAGGATTTAAATTAATTCGCGCCCCGGCGGCAATTCAAGGAAATACGGTAATTGGGAATATGTGGGTGACATGATTGGGTATTAAAGCAGCTTCCTTGAAATGCTCAGTCATGCACAAACAAGGACGGGGCGAGGGTCACCACTTTGTGAACAAATGCATGACAACGAGCTATTGCAAGGAATATAGGGATTTCACCATCTAAGGTCTGTAATATCATCAAAATGTTCAGAGAATCTGGAGAAATCACTACACGTAATACTGAATGCCCGTGACTTTAGATCACTCAGGCGGTACTGCATCAAAAACCGACATCAGAATGTAAAGGATGTCATCGCATGGACGCGGAAACATTTCATTACAGTTCAACACTACATCTGTAAGTGCAAGTTAAAAGTCTGCTGTGTAAAGCGAAAGCCATTTATCAACAACACCCAGAAACGCAGCCGGCTTTGCTGAGCCCAAGCTCATCTAAGATGGACTGATGCAAAGTGGAGTCCACATTTCAAATTATTTTTGGAAACTGTGGATGTTGTGTCCTCTGGAACAAAGAGGAAAACAACCATCCGAATTGTTATAGGTGCAAAGTTCAAAAGCCAGCATCTGTGATTGTATGGGGGTGTATTAGTGTCCCAAGCATGGGCAACTTACACTTCTGTGAAGGCACCATTAATGCTGAAAGGGACAACATATGTTGTCACCCAAGCAACGTTATCATGAATACCCCTGCTTATTTCAGCAAGAAAATGCCAAGCCACGTGTTACAACAGCGTGACTTCATAGTAAAAGAGTGCAGGTACTAGACTGGCCTGCTCCAGACCTGTCTCCCATTGAACATTTGTGGTGCTTATGAAGCGTAAAATAACACAACGGAGACCCGGACTTTTGAACAACTTAATGGGAAAAAATTCCACCTAAAAAGCTTCAAAAATGTGTCTCCTCAGTTCCCAAACGTTAACTGAGTGTTGTTAAAAGGAAAGGCCATGCAACACAGAGGTAAAAATGCCCCTGTGCCAACTTTTTTGCAATGTGTGTTGCTGCCATTAAATTTTAAGTTAATGATTATTTGCAAAAAAAATAGGTTTCTCAGTTTGAACATTAAATAAGTCGTGTTAGCAGTTTATTCAATTGAATATAAGTTGAAAAGGATTTGGACATCATTGTATTCTGTTATTATTTACGAATTACACAAGGCGCAAACTTCATTGGTTTTGGGTTTGGTAGATGATTGTTGAGTAACTTTCTAGCAAAGCGCTCCTGGGCTGTCAAACAGTTAAAATATTTTACATTTAAATAGTGCCATTAAAGTAAAGTACCTTTAAGTTATTGCATTAACTTTGACACCCCAAATAGTGAGGACTATTTTTTTCAGAATTTCAGAACTTTGACATAATAAATCAACAAAAATGTAATGTTTTCTGCAGAGTACACTAGTCGTCAAGAATATACAAAATAATAATAATAGTGAAGGGAGAAGTCTTGGCCCCGTGGTCAACTTAGTTGAATAACCCTGCTGTGGAAATATATGTACATACTGTAAATCAGGAGTTCTTAACCATTTTGACCTCGGGGCCCAACTTTTCCACTACAGAGGGGCCCGGGACCTACTGAAATATTAACACTGACGTAGTCATCGTACTCTTAATTTGTATTCAATGTTTAAATCTAACGTACTTACGGTTTCCAATTTTGTCAAATGATATGAAACCATGCATTAATCCCACAGATTATTATTTATCTAACGTATAAACTTTAGGCTTGGGTCAGGCTTATTAGAAAAATAAGTACTAACCAATTATGTTGAGTAAACAGGGACTTATCAATATTTGACGAAAAATACATTTACATAAAATTATGTTGCGCTAATATACATAAACTAAATTATTAATTAATATATTTCTTAGCTAAACGGTCAATGAAATTAAGGTGCAAGCTAAAATACCGCTACACCACTTTAGTCATTTTTTTTTGCGCTTAAGAAACTTCCCTATGACCTTAGCTCCAGACTTCTCATGTTTGTTTGACATTGTCACTACTGCCAGTGGCTTCACGGTGGAAGAGGGGTTAGTGCGTCTGCCTCACAATACGAAGTTCCTGCAGTCCTGGGTTCAAATCCAGGCTCGGGATCTTTCTGTGTGGAGTTTGCATGTTCTCCCCGTGAATGCGTGGGTTCCCTCCGGGTACTCCGGCTTCCTCCCACTTCCAAAGACATGCACCTGGGGATAGGTTGATTGGCAACACTAAATTGGCCCTAGTGTGTGAATGTGAGTGTGATGTTGTCTGTCTATCTGTGTTGGCCCTGCGATGAGGTGACAACTTGTCCAGGGTGTACCCCGCCTTCCGCCCGATTGCAGCTGAGTTAGGCGCCAGCGCCCCCCGCGACCCCAAAAGGGAATAAGCGGTAGAAAATGGTGGAAAAGTGTATTACTAGTGAGTACCTCTGCAGCCCTTAAAAACCACAGCTGAGAAACAGATATTTTTTGGCGGTCCTCTCGATGGCGCAAATGGCCTAACAACGGGCCTCGGCCCTATGGTTAAGACACACTGTAATGTATTCATATACAGGGCAAAAGATGAAAATCTGAAGTAAAAAGCTACTGTACATGTATTATTGTGGTGAACTATACATGTATTCATTAATTCTTATAATACTAATAGTTATAATACAAATAATATACAATAAAATAATATATAAAAAATAAAATATTTTAATGTGCATATATAGAGGTAATTGATGAATATTAATCATTTGTATTTATATTTTGAAAATAAATATAATAAAATAGAATGTATTTTATATCATATATACTAAGCATTGCTATCTTTGTAAAAGTAAACATTGTCTTATTATTGATTTCATTGGCTTGAAAATAAAATCCTCTGCTTGTGGTTTTCCCTCCTGTCAGCCTGCGAGTCAATGGCGGACGCTTTGTACAACACAGTGTGGACTCTTGGATGCCGGCCTTACATGAACAGCCAGAGGGCAGCTTGTGTGTGTGAGGGGGAGGAGAGGGACGAACTGTGACACTGTGGATGCAAACTGTAACTACCAAAACTGTCAGTTTTTATTAGTTTGGAATTACAAAAAGCAGGATTGGAATATTTTATAATGAACAACATGTACACTTTCTGCAGTGCATTCGTCTTTAAGGCCAATTGTTGGGCCTTAGGACTCCATCAAAATCCATGTCTTTAATAACTCCAGAGTGTTTTGTGGTAATAATTCTGACTGTACAAGACAACAGTGTATTATATTTGTTATTTATGCGACCACAGACGACGACGATGTTATGAAAGACCTCATGTCTTCATGTCTACTTAACATACAGTGGGTCGAAAAAGTATTTAGTCAGCCACCGATTGTGCAAGTTCTCCCACATAAAATGATGACAGAGGTCTGTAATTTTCACCATAGGTACACTTCAACTGTGAGAGACAGAATGTGAAAAAAAATCTAGTAATTCACATTGTAGGAATTTTAAAGATTTTATTTGTAAATTATGGTGGAAAATAAGTATTTGGTCAACCATTCAAAGCTCTCACTGATGGAAGTAGGTTTTGGCCCAAAATCTCACGATACATGGCCCCATTCATTCTTTCCTTAACACGGATCAATCGTCCTGTCCCCTTAGCAGAAAAACAGCCCCAAAGCATGATGTTTCCACCCCCATGCTTCACAGTAGGTGTGGTGTTCTTGGGATGCAACTCAGTATTCTTCTTCCTCCAAACACGACGAGTTGAGTTTATACCAAAAACTTATATTTTGGTTTCATCTGACCACATGACATTCTCCCAATCCTCTGCTGTATCATCCATGTATCCATTTTGGTATAAACTCAACTCGTCGTGTTTGGAGGAAGAAGAATACTGAGTTGCATCCCAAGAATATCAGACCTACTGTGAAGCATGGGGGTGGAAACATCATGCTTTTGGACTGTTTTTCTGCTAAGGGGGCAGCACAATTGATCCGTGTTAAGGAAAGAATGAATGGGGCCATGTATTGTG